>NW_010204885.1:0-472 GCF_000695765.1 Mesitornis unicolor | reverse complement strand
GATACTCTGAAACCTGGAGGTCTCCATTAGTTTTTAGGAACTGCATTTACAGGAAAGGTTTTTTGGCAGTACTGACTGCATGCATTAATATTCTATTCCTATAATTCAGACCAAATGCTGAATTTCATTCAGTGAGGGGTTTCATGGAGCAGAAGTGAGGCAAAAACTGTCCCAAAATATTTATAAACATGAAAGAATTTAGAAAAATACTATTAAAATATAAGTACCTACCCCAGTACCCTCAGCTGTCTGTAATGGTGTGAATTGATACACATTCAATTAAGATGATCATAAACATTCAGTTACATTTTTATTTGAATTTTCTCGTCTTTAGATTCCCCATCCCTGTAACATTTCTTAACATAGGGAAATTTAAATGAAGTTTAAAACCAAAGTTTGTGTAAATGCATAAAGCTAGATTCTACAAGATTTCATGAAGACATACAATTCACAGAATCACACAGAATCACAG
>NW_010204884.1:0-23206 GCF_000695765.1 Mesitornis unicolor | reverse complement strand
AGAGCTGAGTCAACTACAGTTTTGCTAAAAATAAATAATCCTTCACAATTTCAGCTGGACAGCATTTGGCAGTCCTGCTTTTGAAATCATGGGCAGTGCCTGTTAGACTACTTACCTGCAACTGAGTCTGAAAGGCTTTATTTTGGAGGAGAGAATACAGATTTTAGGGGTAGAAGGAAGTTGGGGTTTAAATTTCTTTTCCTGCTCGTGGAAGGAAGAATGGCTAGAAGCAAAATATTTTTGTACTTAACCATTTTTCTTGATTTAATCTTCTGCCAATAGCAAGAAAGAGAGTTTCTATGTGTTTGTGGGGGCACAAATTAGGTCCTTTGTTAGTTTAGGATAAATGACAGGTTTGATGGTCTTAGTAAATCAACCAGCTAGCTGAAGGTGCTTTTGTAGGTGTATTTTACTTTAGTTCCTCACTAAAAGATTTATGTAGTGACATGTGCAAATCTTCTGTTTAATGTTCCTTAATATTCTGGGAATAATCTCAGAGATGTAGGTTTTGAGGTGTACCACTGATAACATATTGAATTCAGTGAGTACTTAATGTACTTTGTTTTTGGCCGGAAGCACTTGGCAGCTTGTAGGAAGAAGCTCAATCTTCAAGCAAATGACTTTTCTCTAAGTAAAAAGTAAAAAGTAAAAATCCGTTAGGTTTTGAGAATACAGATAGAACCATTTGGATGCAAAATATGTTTGACATATGTTGTAATCAGGTTCATTTGGGAAATATGTAGGTTCAGTAACTATTAAAAAACTGTGGTCTGAGGTTACTAAACTACTGACTTTGTTTTCTGACCTTTGCTTTGGTTTCCATAGTTATGCGTATTTATTGTTGCAGTTCCATATGGGGCGGCTGTAAACTGCAGTGTATAAGAACATCTGGTTGTGCAAGCTCTTGTTAATGAAGGGAAAGGGATGGAAGTAAATTTAATGTACTAAAAGACCACCTTCTTAAACCAAAACCTTGCATGCAGAGTTCAAGTATTGCATGAGCTTTGTTTCGTTTTTGTTTCTAACTTGAAACGTTTTCTGACATAACATGTGCTTCTCATTGTGTAGTTCTCTTAACGTTTCTTTCTTGCTTCAACATACATGGCTACCTAAAACTAGAGAAACAAAATGCTTCCCATATCCTTATCCCTGTTTTTAAGACTTCAGCTCTAGAGGGTAGGTAGGGCTTGGAGAGTGCCAAGCTGGTGAGCCTCTAAACATGCGATGCTATGAACTGTAAATTAAATGGATTAGCTCCTAAGGAAATGGATTCGCGCTCAACACAGTGATTAGTGTGTCGTCTGGAAGCATAAGGGCACTTGCTGTATCTCTGAACCAGTAATCCTTGGATCTTTTTGAGTAAAGAATATTTGAGATTTCACAAAGTGGTATCAAGTTGTTTGTGTTAGGTTCAGATTTCTGTCTTTCCAGCTGAATGACTCTAAGGAACCTTGAATTTGAAGCAGGTTGCCTATTATTTAAGTGAAAGCTGCATTTGATATATTAATCTGAAGTAGGTAAGTGTTTGATATTTATGTGATACTTAGAACATTCTTTACTGTAGCAAGCAAGGGTGTTGTTTTTTATTTGAGTCTGTTGCAAGACTTCTGGAAGCTCTTTATCAGCTTACGGGTAACATGATAAAAGTCCTCGTAATAGATTGAAAAATAGATAAAAATCATACCCTCTTGTATTATAAAGCTAACAAGCTGTTGCAAATGGTGAAATGCTACATCGTTGAATATTTAGATGAATATAGGTGAATACATCTAAGCTGTGACTACCTTGGATTTAAAATTATGTATGCTTGCCCATGTGGAAAAGTAAAGAGCAGGAGGAGGGAGATGGCAGGTGGATGTCAAAATATAAGACTTCAGAAAATTATTTTCTCTCTCCTTTTTTTGTTTGAATTGTTGTGAGATGGGAGACTATAAAGGAGAAATATGTAGTAGTTTTTGAGCAGTCTTAGGGATTACATCTTAATGTGTCACCAACACAGCTGTTACACTGCAATACTGTGTCATGATTACATTGTACAGGAGGAGGAAGGAAGAATGAGATGAAGCGATCCTTTAAGCTCCCAAGGGTTTAACGTTCTGCTTTAATATGAGTTACAGCTTTTTAAAAAAGAAGAAGAGTAGTTTAATATTTACTTTATGGTTTTAATGAGTTAGGGGAATGTGGGAGTCCAAAATAAAGCATTTGCAATTTACAGAGCTATTAATGTAGAATGTACTGAAGCTGATCTGGTGTTATCGCAGCCCGTATGGCACTTCTGTTTTGATGAAGATTTCTCAGCCCTTCTGGGATGCTCACAACAAACTGGACAAAACAATCGTGTTGTTTTTTATTGACACTATATATATAGCTCTGTCTTGTTTTCACGGTACAGTGCCGTGTAGTTGCATTAAAGGACACTCTAGCAGGGCTAGTAAAGCAAATGGTGGCGAGGATGAGTATTTGTAGGAGCTTTGCTTTAGATAAGCTAAAATAACCCTTGCAAGGTTGGCAGGTGTTGGGAGAAGTTTCAATGACCTGGCATCATCCAAACTAGGATGTTGCTGCTCTTGAAGTCAAGCAGGGGATCGAAAGAGGTTTCTGAGTTGATGAATGAGGAAAAGAAGGAAAATGATCTGAAGAGGGAGTGGAGGTACACACAGAAATAGGGGAGAGTACAGGGGTGGAAAGGGTGAGGTGTCTTGGTGCTGCCAGAGATGCAGAGTTCAGGGAACCTGGGAGTAATGAGAGTTGCAAGGCACAAAATGCACAGAGATTTTATTCATTATGTGCTTTCATTCTAAAATTTGGATTACAAAGGTGCTGATAAGTAAACTGTTTTTAAGTGGTTTGAGTTATTCTAATGAGCTTCAAACCTGTGTACCTGAAAACAGACTCCTATTTGGTGCACTCTCAGCTGGACTCGGTGAATTGGCCAAGAGAATACCCTGAGGACTGTGCTCAAATCTTTGCTTAGAAACCAGCAGACTGTAGATGATGTGGAGATATTGTGGTATGGTTGTGTTGATAACCAGAGCAGTACTGAAGCTTGTAGCTTTTTAAGGTTACATGAATTAGCAGAATTTAGTTATGGTACAGATAAAGTATGTCAAGCATAGAGTTTAACAGGAAGAAAAAGCAAAGTCAGAAGACTGCACAGTGAACCAAAACTGCCTTCTAGAAAAATATGCTATCATCAAAGTGGACCCCCCCATATTAAAAAAACCCAAACAAACTACATGTTCTCCTGTGCAAACTCGAGTTCTAGTGTTTTGAAGCTAATTCAGTTTCCCTGATTGTTTTCCTTGTTCTGAAGGCCAGATAACGTTGTGTTGTGAAGAGAGTCCTAATAAATGTCAGACTGATGTCAGTGATTTATGTTTTAAACAATCTCACAAAAACCCCTCTGAAATAAACCACACCGAGTGACAAGGATGTTTAGATTTGTGTTGTTGGCATACAGAAGAAAGCAAAAGGCAGAACAGACGTAGTACTTCATTTGCTTTTAGTGTTTAGCACCATCAACTCAGTTTTGCTACTGTTAAGATCAGATATTCTTATTTACGTTTTTCTAGAGGTAGAGCATAAGCTGGACAGGTAGCATAAGCCAGACAGATTTTGTCTGACTAACTATTTAACCTTTTAATGTGTTTCTTTCTCTTTTTTCTGTGTTGGCATTCTGTTGGTGGTTAGGATGGTGAGCTGGCTGAACCATTTGCTGCTGCTGAGAGAGAGACACAACTCCTTTGACTTCCTCCTTCCACTGCCCTGTTGCCCAGCTCGTCTTTTTTTGTAGGTTCTGGTGCACTTTGAAGTCTTCACTAAGTCAATGTATCCCACAAGTCCAGCAAAAACTTTCTGCTTTTACCAGCTCTGTGCTGTTTGTAGCCTGCTCACCTGTATAGCCTAGCTCCGTCCTTTGCACGGGTACTACCTTTTCAACAATTTTGCTGAAATAATTGCATCCTGTTTTTCCTGCATGCCGTAGCTACTCTTGAAACCAGGACTCTAAAGTCTGTTTTGCACAGTTTGAAAGTTGACAGTGGTTAAACTGAACTTGAGGGATGCTGCAGATCACCCAGCACAAGTGGAACTTGCTGATGAATTGTAGTAATTTGTGCACCCTTCTTAGATTTTAACAAAACTGAGCACCAGAAAATGGAAAAAAGTTGTAAATCAGGAGTTAACAACTAAATGCATCTTCAAATAGATCGAGGCACCACATTATCTCTTTTTTTTCAGTTTGAAATCAGATGCAGAAGAAGCAGATCTGTAGAGCCGGAGATGCTTTTAATCAGTAAAGCACCGTTTGTGCTTGTTTCATGTTCATCACTAAGCTTAGCCAGACTGACCTTGGTGTCCTTCTGGTTGCTGTCATCTGGAATGCTGTGCAGTTTCAAACTTTACATTTATTGCATTTGCAGTGCTCCAGTACTTCCGTTCTTGGCACCTCCATAAATACTTTGTGATGTTTCCTCTCCATCTCATCTCACTTGTCTTTTTAGACTCCTCTGTGTGTAAGGAAATAAGCAAGAGGTTACATCCAGTTTGTCTTTGCTCACTGTTGTGGGTTATTGGACAAATATCAAGCCAAAACCTCTAATTATGTTTAGTTAGCTAATAGCGACATAATGAAATGACAGTAGAGCATCTCTTCAGTCTTGTTCTCTCCTGGGGTTTCATCTTAACTTGCTGTTCCATAACACTGTAAAAATGGCATATTTTTCCTTGGCTTCTCCCTTGGATTGGTTCTCGCTCCTCTCCACTCCTTGTTCTCTCTCTACTGGCATCATTTTTGGCCACACATGTGATTTTGAAGCTGCTGCATGTGAGTTGTGTAGAGTGTATGGAGTAGTGGGGTCTTTTTTCTATCCTCTTTTAAATGTAAGCATAGTGCCAGTATTAATTGAAAGTAATAAACTGCTTTACAGTAGTTTCTATCACTACTTAGGAGTGGACAATTCCTTCATATGTTTACAAGAAAAACTGAATTAAACCTAAACTGATACTAATGCAAAATAATTTGGTTTTATTTCAGCAGTTCAAACAATAGGAAGTTAAAGGTTGTAGAATATTGTTTTGGTCTGGTTCTCGTTGCCATAATGTTCAACATAGTTTCACTTACTGTTACACTGAGGTGCAACAGACAGAGTCTGACTTTCCTTTTTTCTTCAGCCTCTTACTCCTCCTCATCTTCCTCCAATAGAAACGTCCTTGCACAGACAGGAAGAAGCATAAGTAACGTGCATGCACTGAGAATGCGGAAATTAACTCCATGCAGCTGTTTAGTTCATTAGCCTTTCTAATTCCTTATGGGAATTACATTGCTGATGGGATGAAGGGGAGGGAAGGTTCCCCACAGTGGGATTCTTGGATGCAGTGCTAATCAAAGTTCACTTAAAGCCGGCGTGCATCTGCTGACTGCCGAGTCCTGCTTTTTTTTCTTTTTTTGAGAGAGATAGAAAAGATCATTACCCTGCTTAGTCACAGCACTGCACCAGCACAGTTTTCTCAGTAATTAGATAGCATAACAGACTGTTGTAGGCTGTTTTATGTAACTTCTGCTAGGGCCTTGTTTTATATTAAAACTTTTTTTTTTCCCAACAGATGCTTCACCAGATCCTTGGTGTGTTGCTTTTCCCCCTCTCTTAGCACATTCCCTTACAGGGTTACTTTAGCTTTGCTGCTTAGTGTGTTGGCATCCTGGCTTCTGACATAACGTGGATAAAATTGTGGTGGTGCTTCTGTGTCTGTATATGTCTCCCAACTAAACCTTTTGCATGTACGGTGGCTTGATTTGGGAAAATAACTCATAGATCTTAGACTTCTGCCCCCCAAAGCCATCTCTATCAGTTCCATCATCCTGCATCAGTTCCTGCACATATTGGAGTTTAAGTCATGGAGCCAGAATGTGGCATATGCAGGAAAGCTGAACCCTGCCTTTAGGCCAGATCTGACCTGCTTGATGTTTTTATCTGGATGCCATGCCAGACTGTGCAGAATTGCAGCTTGCAGCTTTGAAGCAGGAGTACAATTTCTGATACTTGGAGGATGAAAGGACTAACTTCCACATGTGAAATGATTCAGTGCTGCTTTAAGTGTACAGAAATGACAACTGTCTGATGAGGAGTGCTAAGCCTAATTAGGGATTTTCTAATTCATGTAGTTAAAGAAATGTATGGAATATGCACATAATTTAATTGTGCACATAAATTAGGTAAAAGGGGCAAAAATACTTTGGAGAATAATGAAGGTGCATATCCTATATCCTTTTCTCCTATCCTGGTGCTGAACACAGTGCTCCAACTGGTGCGTGGTGATGCATTCTATTCCAGCTATTACTTAAATCTGACTTGTGGTGTCTGTAGGAGACCTGCCGAGAACTGAGACCAATGTGTACTGTGACTAAGATACTGCAGCCTCTGCTGCAAGTGATAATTGGAGTTCAGTCTGTTTTACCTCTTTAGTTTATAACCTTGTATGATAAAACATAAGCGTAAACTCTCCTTCCCTCCCATTGGTTCTCTTTTATATAATGTCAGATAAAATGCTCATTTTACATTTTCTGTTAATCAAATTATTACTTTTATAAAGTGAATAAAATGTTCAAGAAGAGTGAAAGATGAAATTGGTCTTCAGAGGACTTCAAGCTTGCAGGCTGAAGTGTAGGCGATGCTGTAGTTGCACGTTACCATTCCATAATTAAAACCAGAAGGAAACCATGCTTACTGTCCAGAAGTTTTTGCAGTATTTAGAGCTGGGAATGGGATTTAGAACAGGGCAGATTTCCTTGAAATACAGGAGTTAGTTTTAGTGGAAGAGAGGACTATCAAAGGAGATCGTGTTAGGATGAAAGTTTTTGTTGCTACTAGTGCGGCATCTGCCGCAGGGCTGCTGCAATGGTCTGCGTGTGGAGTCTTTCAGTAGTGGGAACAGGAGTCAGAGCTGGAATAATGTAGTAGTTTCAGTGTTATCGTCATTGGCAGGCAATTGCTTTAGTACTTTTACTTAGGCAACAAGTGAGTAGTTATTTGGGGAAAACATGATTGCCTCTTTTCTCATTGTGACAAGAACACGGTCTTCTGTTTGTGTTGGACATTTGGATTGTCTGCCAGCTGGAGCTTTGCATGTGAAAGTGTTTGGTTGCTTGATCCATGTGCAGAAGTAACTTGAGAGAAGGATCCTTTTTCTGAAGTGATGAGGTTGTGTTTTGTGCAGCTTTTTGAAAACTGCTGTCGTGACTAGGTGGATTTTGGGATTTCTGCCCAGAACAGAACTAGGTGGGTGGGTGGAAGGACGACTTGGTCTAAAAGAAATGTGTTCCACCATGGGCAGGATTTATGAATCCCGGTGCCTTGACAGTAGTGTCCTGTTTCCCTCTCCTCCCTCCATCTGTGTCCAACCAGGGCAGTAAGAGCAAGTCAGTGTCAAAAAGATACTTGTCCTGGGCAGGAAGCAGTATGTGTGGTGCTATGTCTGGAGCTGTGGGTATGTGAGTTTCCCAGGCAGCTGTTCCCAAAAGGCATGTTAAAAGCTGAGCTCTGCCTGAGCCTCGCACAGCGGAGAGCAGGACAGATGAATGACTAATTTATCCTTCTGTCCTCATCTCAGATGCTTGTGCTCATGAAATATGAGTGTAATGGATTTATTTCTGAGTTTCTAGACTTCTGTTGAGTCTACTTTGAATTGGCCATTGGATTCAGAAGTTATTAGAGGGGACAGAATATAGAATAACATACTCCATACTCATTTAGGAAATCAGGCTTTGAACAGTGAGTTTTAGGTGACAGCCTGTGCAGACTTGTGCATCACTGGGAGCTGGTAGGAGCAGGTTTGCAAAGGAGGTTGCTGCAGCGTCTCCCAGAGATTGATCTGGGAATCAGGCTCCTCCAACTCCTGCCCTTTTTCCACTGTTGCCCTCTACCAACAGGAGGACCAGCGTGCTTTGTTGACATGCCTGCTAGCATGATTTCTGCCAGGTTTTCTTGTAGCCTTCCTTAGCTTGATCATTTTACCTACTATGCCCAATGGCACTTTGAATTTTTAAAGATGGGTCAGGGTGTTATAAATCTTCACAAGAACATTAAGGTCTTCATCGTGACTTCAGCTGCTAAGCCAGTACTGGGGAACTGGAGGGAAAAGAGAGAAGGAGGTTGTAGATTAAAGTCTCCAAGCAATCATAGCAGAAGTTGGATAGAAGCATTATGGGATTCCCTATATTGTGATCTGTTGTGTGAAGACAGTTTGAAGAAGATATTACTGAAATAAGAACTGGATCTCAGGCTATGAATTTGGGAAAATATCACAGCTTTAAGGTCAGCTGTGTGGGAGGACCCTTGGGACTGATCTAGAACATACACATGTTGATGTATTCTGTACATGTGTGTATGTATATATTAGCTCTAATATATACACATTATACACGTGTGTATATATATGTTTAATGTTCTCTTCACTTGACCTTTAGCTGTTTCTATTTTGATGGCTTTCCTCTTAAGGTGGTTTGTATAATGTGACATTTCGAGACCTGGCAAACAGGAAGGCACATCCCATGTTTCTGGGCATGGAAACTGCTAAAACTAGAGCTGCTGACCATGGGTAGTGCCTTGAATTTTAATACTTTTTCTCCTATCCCTTAAAAGGATAACTGGTCCTTTACCACAAAGTGTTGTCATTGGTTTGAGAGTTTGTGCTGCAAGAAGTGTGAAAGTGATTTTTTTTAATTTTTTTTTTAATGACTAGTGTTAGCAAAGACTTTTGAACACATAAGAAGATTATGGGGTAATTACAGAGATGCCTGGACCTTGGGGGTCTCAGAGAAGCTTATAATGGGTGCTTTGGTGACTTAGCTGCCTGTGAAGATGACTGTACTCTGGGTTTGTGGATACTTGTGCGAATATACCTCTTTTTCATGTGTTTTTTGTTTATTAAGCAGGTTGTGGTTTGACTGAAATGTTTCCTAGACATGGCTATGTATTTAAAAAAAAAGTTTTCCTGGATGAGAGCACTACTGCTTGCATCTCTTAGCTGGGTTTGGTACCGTTTGGTGTTTTAGCCTTTTTTTATGTCATTTGTTTGGAGAGCGAATAAGCAAAACCACTTGCAGGTTAAATGATTCAGTGATCTGATGAGCCAAAATGGAAAATGCTACTGGAAATAATGTGTGTTACACTGGAATCTGTACGAAGCTTACAGAGCCGTATGCTTTTAGCTTTTTCCAAATCCTAATTAATTAAGAATGAATGTGTGTATGCATGTGAATGAATAAAATGTAAGATAGTCTCAGGCAGAAGTAGTGCCAGGTAGTTAACTTTGCAGGGAAGGAGAATAAGGAGCTAGAGGAAGACGAAAACAAAACCAAAACCACTTTTGGGTCTAGTTTCATTAATTTAAAATAAATTTAATTTAGACTATTATGACTGAGGACTGTGAAGCACGATATCGTGAGTGAAGCAGGTGCTGCCAAGGCCTGGAATCTGAATCTCTGCTAGGGGCTTGTACGCGGTGCCACAAAACAGCAAGGAACAGCAAAGTATCTTTCACCTACTATAACTAGAAACATCACCAAGAGTTCCCACTTTAACTGTTCTGCCTGGCAGATGACAGGGTATACTAAAGGAGGCAACCCCCCCTTTTCTGGTCCTAGCATGGCAGTGTCAGAACAGCCCTATCTCTAAAGGCAAAGCACGTCAGCTTTTCTTCTAGTTTTATTTGCATGTAAAGAGCAGTCTCTCTTGCCTTCCTAAGTGAGCTTGAAGGACCCAGCACTGCTGCAGGCACCAGAGCCTTGACCCCACAGCACGGAAGCCTGACTGTCTGTACCCATTTCTCATCTGAGCTTCTTCAGGTGGAAGCATCATATAGTGTAAGTTTGGGGAGATTTTTCAGCCCAGCGTGCAGTGTAAGCTTGCAGCTTTCTCTCACGCAATTGTTGTCAGCCGTGATAGGAATTTAAAGCATTCCACAGCAGCAGGAACTGTCCTACTTTGCTCTTAATCTCAGCTTGCAGAGCAGCACTAGTTGCTAAAGATGTGTGTAGTTTTGGAGGCCCAAGTAGGTCTTGGAGTGCAGCTGAGGATAACTACAGCCTAGGTTGCCGAAGAAACTTCTTTGCTAGCTGTAGGAGGCCAAAGCAGTTCAGAATACATTTTTTACTACTTTGGTTTTATCCTTGATTTGTAGGTATTGTGGGAAGCAGCAGGGTAGGGAAGGAGAGGGTGGAATAGCCTCATGAAGTAAAAAGTAGATGTCTGTGATGGGGATAGCTTCCTTGACTGTGCAGTTATACAGACGTTTGTACTTGTAATGCTTTTAAAATGTCTGTGGTTGTAACTTAGAAACTGGTTATAATTTCTTCCGCCTTCTCATGCTAGTAGGACGATGTAGGAACAGTTTTTGGGGAGCTGAACATTGGCTGTGATTTGCTTACAGGTGGCAATATTACTCTGTTCATCTGAGGCTTTCAGAACATTTGACTTTATTTTTACTTCAGTTGTAATGAAGAACTGAACAGTCTGGCCTTTGAAAGAGAACGGGCAATGCTGGAAGGCAAGAGAAGGAAACTGGAGGCTGGCCTCACTTGAGAGAGGTCCCAGACAGCATAGCTAAACAAGTTGTGCTTCTGTGGTGAGTTCTGTGGTTGTTGAGAGATACTGTAAGTAACACATTCACCACAGAGGATGCTGAACTGGTGACGAAGTCATACACATCCTGCTTTCAAACGCTGGTCCCTTTTACCGCTGGATCCACAGTGGTGTGAAGTTGTTTGTGTATACTTTTATCCAGCTGAATACAGAATGTTGTTCTGTTTTCTTAAAGAGAGTAGTATGCATTTTGCTTACTTACTCATTGGCAACTAATTCCTAGTTAGGAGTGGGGAATTCTGTATAATCACCAATTACAATCCCTGCTCAGCTTACCTGTAACTGTGTTAGTTGACCTGTTCCTTGCCAACCTCACTATATACAAGCTAATCTTTAATTTAACACATCCTGGAGAAATTGTTTTCTTTCTCAAATAGCAGGAAAGTTTGGATATTCATAAACACAGGTTATTAGTTTATTTTCTTTAAAACAGCTTTGCTGTGGATGAGAAACTGCACAGAAGGTTGAGCCCTGCAACTTTTTTTGTTAACCACATGTGACATTTGATTTCCCTCTACAGTGCATCTGAACAGCCTGCATCAGAGGAAATAGGTCTGCAAGAAGTCTCAAAGCCTCAAAGACAGAATCAGCTGTAATTATCATTCCTGGTGTGGTTATTTAAACTGTTTGTAAAGACCTCCAGTTAAGGAGACTCCTGCAGCATCTGGAACAGTCCTTTTCAATACAGAGCTACATCAACCTTTGGAAAACTCATCCTAATGACTCGTAGGACTGCTTAACTGTCCACTATGGATGTGGAAAAAACCTTTACTATAACTATACATGTGCTTAAAAGCAATTGGCACTTCTTATTGTGTACCTTACTTTCCCCTTGCAATAACCTTTCCTTTAGGATGATTAATCTCAACTTTATCTCAGTTGTGTCCTCATTAGAGAACCTCTGTCCATTCTTGTACTCTTGTTCGGATTCTTTATAATTGGACCATATTTTTCTTTAAGTACAGCATCCAAAACCAAGCACAAAGTCACAAATAAAGCCCTTTTTATTTCCTTTTTTAATATCACAGCAACAACTGACTTGTCAGCTGGGCGAGGAGCACTCCATCTCCCGCGGCACTCAAGGTGCTTTGCACAGGACTGCACTGGAGGGGCTAAGCTCACTGGTACCACTGTGTCGGGTGCCGTATAATGTTGGCCCTGCAGGAAAACGTCTGCACAAAAAAGAAAAATCTTACTCCAAAGGTTGAATAAGGCTCAGCTCGTTGCAGATGGTGATGTTTAAATGCAATGAATTTGAGAGCAAAGCTCAACCTATCATACTCCCAATGCGTTTTCTCTTCTCATTTTAATTAACCGGTGCTCTCTGTACCGTGCTTTTCCCCGAATGAGGCCAGTGTTAGTTAATGGACCAAATTCTCTATGTAGGCAGTTACTTTTCTGTGTGCTGTGTGCAAATTTTTCCAGGTTAGGATGACGGCACTTTACAGATGTGTGAATACCTATGTAAGGTTAAAAGCAAAGGATAATCATGCTCATGTACTCCCAAATAATCTCTTCTTTAGACCTTTTTAAGCCCCATCTGGTCCACTTAAAATTAAACTGAAAATTTTGCTGTGTTTCCAGAATGATTTCTTACACTTACTTGAGGGAAAAAAGCCCTCCCTGAAGTGTGGTTTTTTTTCTATCCAGGAAGTGTTGTAATGATGCCTTAGGTCTATGGTAACTGTACTTCTGCCAGTCTCCATATGGAGTCAGTTTATAGCAAGAAAGTATTAGTGGAGTAGTAGGAATATCGCAGTAAGACATAATGAGGCTGGTAGTCCATTCCCAAGTGACTGTTTGTTGGAGAGGGGTTTGAAACCACAGGGAGTGAAATAGAGTAAAGTGTAACTCATAACTTGTATAAAACTGACCTGTTTTTTCTTTAGCATAAAGAAAAATATTATACGAGTTTGGCTATACATGGCAAAGTAGTACAAAGTATCTGTGTTGTGACCTGATCCAGAAACACTGGGCATTTTTGATCATGGGCACTTAAGCAGTGTGGCCTGTGAAAGGCCAAGCTGTTGTAAGAGAAGAAAACAGCCATATGCATGATGCAGCCCCTTAAATAATTGAAATCTTGATCTGGAAGACTACATCCTCTTTTACTGGGAGTTATTCTTTTCCACAGGAAAATATTTCCTCTTGAGATAATTTTTTTTTTATATTATTGAACAGTTGTTGGGGTATTTGCTTACAAAATTTGTGCTTGGGGTATCTCATATTGGTACTTTTATTGTGATTTCTAAGGTGTGGACATATAGTTACTATGAATAACGTTACTTCCAGGTACTAGGAGAAGAGTGCATCCATAGTCAACCATGATCTTGAATTCAGCTCTTCCACCCAAGAAAGGGGAAGAAACCCAACATACAGGAGCTGTGGGGTCAGCATTTAAGAATATGTCTGTCTGTATCTAATGTGCTATCCTCTAGCAGCCTCTTTCCTTTAAGGCAGGAGTGGATTTTCCAGCTCTATAAGGGGCATACCAAACAATGTTCATGTGCATTGTAGATACTCCATCTCTGGAGTAACCAGTATTCTTCTGAACAGTAAATTTCTTAAGACTGGCACACTGTGGAAGTTATCGTGTCAGTGTTATTTCTTTATCCAGTGATATTGTTTATTTTAACATTAGCTGGAATGAAAGTGAAAGTAGCTGTTAACATGTACAGTTATTTTCATTCATTTTTATTGTTTGGAGACACTGTGATGTGCATAAGCCAATTTTAAAAAAAAATCAACAGAAGAAGCCTACAATTATTTTAAATTGTACTGAGCATTCAATAAAGGAGAACAGTTGTGTGTTTGGTCCGAAAGGGGGTCTGTTCTTTATTTTGGAAAATTGTGTCTATTTATCTGCATTTATATGCAAATAAAAAAACATGTGCATCTGCCTTACCTCTGCTTTGTGTTTTTATTCTTGGGACTCGTGTGTCACAATTCTCAGTAAAACTGAACTTTTGCTTTCCCACAGTTCTGCCTTTTCCCTTCTTACAGATGAAACGAATTACTTCCTTCCTCTTGAAATATTTTGGAATGGGAAGGGAGATGCTTCAAATGGATGGCACCTTGCGGGGAGCACTGGCAGTCCCACTAACACTGCAGAGGTCCAGTTTCAGTACAGTGCTATTTTCCAAGTTGGAAGGTTAAAACTGTTCATGACATGAAACCCTCAGCTGATCACAGTTCAGTTTAGAATCCAGTGGCTGGCTCCTTCAGTTTCCAAACATAGCGTGCTGTCCTGAGGAGTACCACGTGTGAAAGGAGCTCAGTGCTTCATCAGGTTCAAGGTGGCGATATTTTCCAAGTAGATAGGTTGGTGCTCTTGACAGCATCATAAATGAAAAGCGTGACTTTTTGGAGTTGAGTTGAGAATCTGAGCTTCCAAAACCAGTGTGCTGTCGTGAGGAGTCCCACATAAGGAATTAGTCAACACTTCACTGGCTTAAACTTCTAGGTTGTCCTAAGATGTAGAGCAGATAATCTCGAAACAAATACCAAGATCTGCATTCATAGGAAGCCTGTGTTGTTCTCATAACAGCAGTGTTTCCTGTTCTTGGATACTTCTCTTTTTACTGTATTTGTCTTGGAGACCATGCAGCCAGAACGCACCTCAACCCTGTTTCGCAGTTGCTTTCTCCAGTGTGCATGGGCATCAGCATGGTTTTAGCCAGATGTGAGATTCCTCTGAGGAGGAGCTTCAAATCCTGGCCCAGGTTTTTCCAGCATAGAGTACCTTTAACAGCGCCATCTGTGATAGATGGAGTAGTGCATTGTAGGTCTGTGTCTAATCAGTATGGGCTGTAATTTAGAACTCCTTAGAGACTCCTGTGTCTGGTTCTTTACTGAACAGTAATGGAGGTAGTTTGGAACCTTATGCACCCTTACACAGTAGAGCATATGGAGAAGTGAAGGGCTGACCCAGCGGGCTTAAGGACCAGGAAAGGTCCTAAGTAAGGATTTAGAAGTACCATCTCTTCGGTGTCATCATTCGCTTCAGCAGCAGTTCACAGCCAAGCTGACGTGGTGCTGTACTACAGGATCTTGAGAAGTGTCATCGTGATGCTTTATAGCAGCCGAGGTGACAAATGTGCAGTGATTATTACTGAATGTGGACTTGGCCACATTGCTCGTTCATCTCCTGTATGTTAAGTTTTGGTAAGAGGAGATTCCTTGCCTCTCCTTTTTATTGTTGGTTTTGTAGTATATTTCCCAATGTGTTAATTAGAAAGTTTTGTTTTGTGGTGTTCCTGAAGAGAGATTGTTCTTGTAAAAAATATTGTGAGCAGACTGCCCATAAAGTAGGACTGTGCAGTGCTTTCCACTCCCATATATTTCACTGTCCTTTTTTTGCTACCTTTCTGGTTCTCCTGTACCTGTTTCTAGTATAGGAGAGTGTATTTTCTCCATTTCTTTTTCTGGGTTATCTGTATATTAATTGTTTCCTACAGCAAATCCTTTTCTGACTTATTTCAGCTGTTCTTTGTCAGCATGGTGTTTACTCACTCTTTTGTTTCTGTTGTGAACTGAGGCTGTGAAGTTTCTAGGGCCATGCAGAAACTGCAGTTCTTCTTCCAGGGTGGTCTTACTACCAGGACTTGGGGACTTCAGTATCCACAGCTTCCTTTTTAAGTTTGCAGTGCCACACGCATCTTGACAACTAAGAATACCAAGAAATAGAACCTTAATATCTTGGGTGTTATTCTGTGGCTGATACGTTGTGGTCTCACAGCACCAACTTCAGGGCTGGGAAAAGATGAGGCAGCTTTGCTGGAGCCGGTAGAGTGGGACTCATTTGTGTTGGCCATGAACTTGGTTGGCCTCAGGTCTGAAAGCTTAGGTGGCGGTAGCTGGGATAAGCTGTTTCCAGTCGAGCACACTGAGAGTGGTGATTAGGGCTGTTGTGTTGCATGAAGGACACGGAAGAAAAGGCTCTGGGCAAGTTTCACAGAATCAGAACATTAGGGATTGGAAGGGACCTCAAAAGATCATCTAGTCCAATCCCCCTGCCGGAGCAGGAACACCTAGATGAGGTTGCACAGGAAGGCGTCCAGGCGGGTTTTGAATGTCTCCAGAGACGGAGACTCCACAACCTCTCTGGGCAGCCTGTTCCAGTGCTCTGTCACCCTCACTGAGAAGAAGTTTCTTCTCAAATTTAAGTGGAACCTCCTGTGTTCCAGCTTGTGTCCATTACCCCTTGTCTTATCATTGTTTGTCACCGAGAAGAGCCTGGCTCCATCCTCGTGACACTCACATTTTAAATATTTATAAACATGAATGAGGTCTCCCCTCAGTCTCCTCTTTTGCAAAGTAAAGAGACCCAGCTCTCTCAGCCTTTCCTCATAAGGGAGATGCTCCTCTCATCAGATGCTAGCAACTGTGATTGCTTTACTTGTCAGGTTTGGAGGATGTTGTTAAGGACAAAAGGACAGAAAGACCAGAGTTAGTTGCTAAATCTTGAGATACTGCAGAAGGAGACATACTACTTGGTTTCATCATTATTCTTCCAACTAGTGCACTTCCAGACTCTCTAGTTAGGATATTTGCATTGAATTTGCACATGTTGTGCAGTGGATGTCTAAGCCTAACAGCTTTTAGGGAAAGGGCAGAAAAGTGCAGGAGGTTTTTTGTGAGGTTTTTTTGGTGGGGCTTTCTTTTTATTAGTTTGGTTTGGTTATTTGATTGGCGCTTTTTTTTTCAATTTGAAATACTACTTGTGTAGCCTTTTTATTTCTTCCCCAAATAGATTTGCTAGGGAGTTCTCTTCTGAGAATTCTGTGAGTATGTATTTTAGCAGACTTTCTGTCTTTGCTACTATGCAGTGACTTTTTTTCTATTTATTACAGGTTTTTTTTAGATTTCTCTTCTTCCAAGTGAGCTGAAGCCCAATAACAGTTGCACATTGTAGAGAAAAATCTTAGGTATCTTATTTCAAGCCTCTAGTTAAAGTGAGTACTTCTTGAACTTCTCTTCCATTTCTTTGTACATCCCTTTTCTTTTCATGTTTTCAGCTCTTGGTGAGCTCTTAGTTTCAGTCCCAAAGGCTGGGATAGCTGGGACTGTTCTGCTCTCTTTCCCAGCTTTTCTGTGAAATCTCCTTTTTCTGTGAAAATGCACTGACAGATTCTCTCTTATGTGACTTGATTTGCTGAGTGATACATGCTGTGACTGCCACTAAGTGCCTTCATATCTGACTGTGCAAGAGCTTTTCAGTATTATTTGCTTATGCATACACAGCTGTTTGAAAAACCAGGCATGTACAAGAATATTGTTATGATCTGGGCTTGGAGCAATGAAGTTGTTGTTTTGCAAGTTCAATACAGAGTGATGGTGTTCTGCGGGTTGCAGATCTCGTCTTTCCAGATTTTTCGTTATGCTTTGTGTAGCAAAAGTCCTGGGAATTAACTTAAGGAGCTGCTTTTAGGTGTTACAGGTTGCAACTTCCATTTACTCCTTGAAGTAACACGATTTTGGAGCAACAAGCCTGCTGACCTGAACTCAAAGCTCAGTCAAGGGTGTTTTTCCCTTGTCAGCACAGCACAGATAAGGATATGTGTCAATGAAGAGAGTCCCTGTGGATAACTGGGTTACTAGGATACAGCGTAGGCTGTGTTTTAATTAGGCAGTTACTCTTGTCTTCAGGCTCTGTCGTTTCATTGCTTCTGGAGATTTTGTAGTGATAATGCAATTTAAGTAATAATGTAATATTTTGGTTTAGGGATGTATTATTTGCTAAAGGAATTTGTATGCATTGGGTGCAAAATACTACTCACTGGTATGTCATCTGCACAAAAGAGAGGGTAATACAAGTTTAATTGGTGTTTTCAGAAGCTTCCAGGGTCTGCATTTTGGAGAACACTGCAGTGTTGAGCGTTAACAGAAAGCTTCTCAGTAGTTATTTGGTTGGATGAAAAAGTGATGCTGGCTCTTTAGAGGTGAAAAATCAAGTTGCTGTGCAGAAAGCAATTGGGGAAAAAAATAAAAGGCTGAGGGGAAAGAAGGCTCTTTCTTTTTAGAGATGTGACCTGGTTATTGTGATGAGCAAATCTTATGAGAGTTTTTCTTAGAATTAACATTTGTAAGGCAGTTCAAGTTTGTGTGTACTTTATCCCTGACATATGGCTTCCCACATGGTGATGTCATGTAGGACTAAATGCCAAAAAGGCATGAATGCTCCCAGTGAAAGCTACACTTCAAAGCATGATTTGATTTGCAGAGTGTGTGTGTGTGTGTGTGCGCACAGCCAGCCACTCACATTAGAGCACTGAGCTCTGCCCAAAGCCGCTCCCCTCCTCAACTGTGGGTGAGGGTCTGTAGGAACACACAGTGGCCTTAGAGGGCTTCTGTGTGGGAAACAGCAACCTCTCTTCCCCCTGAGATGTTAGAAGTGCTGTGAATTGTCATGGCTAATTTGCTTTCTCACCCCTGCATTCGGATATCTCTGTTCAGAGATGTTCTGGAGGGACACTGTCGGCTGGAGGCATCTTGGTGCTGTAGGAGCTTTGTGCAGTTCCCCGAGTGAGGAGTTCAGCATTGGTTGGGTTTGCAGGTGTTGTGTGGGCATGAGAGGCTGTTCTGTGCGGGGATTTTGTTCACAGCCCACTTGTTAGCAAAGTTGGGGTTTTTCAAAGGTAATGATGCAGTTTGGGAGGTGGATCTCACCACGTGCTTGTATTGCTGAAGTGGATAGTGGGGTTGTTCTGTCTCTCCCCATCTGTATGCTCCCCATCCTGCCCTTACTGCCTGGTCTGGTGGTGTGCTGTCACCTTTTGTGTTACAAAAAGCTTCACTTGGGTTGCAGGATTTTTCCTCTCTTTCATACAAACCAGAATGCGTGAAAGCAGTATTAGATAAAGAGAAGCTTTGGGTTTTGGGGTATGTCAGGAGGATTCCTGGATCACAGTTGATAGATTGCAAGTTTTTTCTTATGAGGTGCTCCATTGGCCATGCAGTGGAAGTTGGGAGCCCGCACTGCCTGCAGATCTTTAACTTGATGGCTACCAGCGAAAGTGTCCTAAGGGAAGTTTTCAGGATTTTTTAAATGTTGGATAAGGAAGAAAATGTAAAAGCTACTGCCTGATATTATGGGTTCATTGGTTTTGGTTTTCAAATTCAATCCTTGATGGGGATTGTTGTGATGTATTTTTTGACTCAGGTATGAAATGCAGGTAGGCTGTCTTCTAGCAAACCTCTTTCTTCACAAAGTCTTCATCAGCACTGCTGGCAAGCAAGCAAGGGTTTATCTTTGCCTCTTCCCCTTGTGCTTTGGTGCATCTTTCCTCCTCATGCAGAGATTGGAGCCTGTGCTCATTTGCTGTGCAGGAGAGGGGGTTTCTTGAATACTTGCACCTGGGCAGCAGCTGAGCCACATCTGTTTGCATGTGGATGAAGAATGACTTCAAGATGTTCGTCTTCTTTCTTGGCTATGTATTGAAACCTGAAGTGTGCAAAAGTGAGCGTGTGCGCGCGTAGGCACTCGCTTTGTATGCTTCCTATTACCACTATTATTTTTTCTCCTTATACAACTTTTTCTATTTGTTGTGAAATTTCTCTTCAACTGCAGTGTGAAAGAGTGCCAAGACAGCATAAGTTTGTTGTTTATTCACTTTCTCCTTTAGCCTTTGAGGTGGTACAAGCACCTAATTAGTTTAATTGGTTAAAATCCATAAGCGCATGTGGTAAATGATGAGCAATATTCTTGATCTTTTACAATAAGAAAGCAACCATCTTTGAGAAGTAGCTGTTGGGACTCCAGGTGGTTTGTGTCCCTCGCACAGCCTAAGCATGCGCTGCCCTGAGGGAGCATTGAGCATGGATGAAGTGTGGGATCGGGGGACAGAACCTTCCAAAAGCGACTCAGAGCCCCACAGAGGAGCTGGAGCTCAGGAGGGGAGGAATGGTGCAGGCTCCCATCCTCTTCTCTCCCTGGCTTTTGTGTGTCAGGGGTGATCACTGTCACTGTTCAATCCATGCTGAATGCCTCCCAGAGAAGAAGCAGACAGCTTCTCAGCTGCATACACTGCTGCAACTGGTACTCTCCTACAAGCCAGGCACCCCAGAAATTTAATTACAGGCTTACACAAGAGAACTGTGTAAATTTTTTGCAATGACCTTAATGCATACGGACTCTTTTTGACAGAAGCTGACCTGAATGCTGTTAAATAAATTAGAAAATTATTAAGTGTTAAGCCAGATGAGGAGGAGTTACGGTTTTTTTCAGACACATTTGTATCTGTCATTCTCTCTACCCTTGGGTGTTCTCATCCTACGCTAAGTTCAGTTGTTTCAATTCCTTACTTTTCATGTCTGTAACAAAAAGTTAAATAGTGATGAATGGCAAAAATGTTGTTGAAAGCTTACCTTAAATGTGATGAGCTACTCTACCCCATGCTGAGGGAGCCGTTTCAGGTGGTCAGTATTCCTAGTAAGTTCATAGCTGTAATTTTAATAATTTGAGAAGTGTTGTTATCTAGTTAGTTAATAGCAATTTTCCTATAATACTTGGAATGTATTTAGCATCGGTTGCCTCTACCTAAAATGCCTGTCTTTGCCCTTTTGTTGGTGCTCATTGTTTCAATTTTTCTCCTTGCCTAAAATATAAAAGTACTAAAATTTAGTTTTGTAGTTCATTGTGTTAGTACACAAAAGATGATTTTTTGAAGGGATGTATGTTTTGAACTGGCTTACTGCCAGTCTGCTGGTGCTTTCTGATGTTTCCAAATGTTATTAGCCATTACTTAGTTTCTCAAAAATTACCAGTTCTGTTCTCAAGGTTTGATTTTATCACAAGTAAAGACTTCTTCATTTTATTTGTTGTCATGCTTGTACCTCTCATCTATAATTTAACATCTTCATAATGTAGGAAATTGCCTATATTTTAGTAGATGTTGATAGTTGTGCTAGTGTACAGTTACCACCTTTTAATAGCAGAGTGCAGAAAAGTGATGCAACTTTTTTGAAATCACATGAGAGATCAGTGGGAAAGTTGAGATGGCATCTTGGATCCTGCATTTAAAAATATATGAAAATATATTTATATAAATAAAATATGAAAGTATATGAATATATGCATATATTATTACAAATATACTTGGAAAAAATGATCCTTTTTTATTTTATTATTGAATATAGAATGGACTTGACTTTTCAGCACTGCAGCTCCAGGAAGGATGGAAACCACCTCCCTCTAATTGCTTTCTGGAAAACTAAGTCTAGTTCCTGGTTTATGAACATTCATAGGTTTCTGGCAAGCTGACATGACGTATTTTTGTCACGAAAGAAGTCTATGGACTGCAGCAGACCTTTGCTGTAGTCATGGGAAAGTGCCGTGCTGGTGTTATGGTCCTTCCCAGATTCACACGAGTCTGTGCCAATGTTAAGGGTGCAGGGCCATGCTTCTGTAAAAACAGGTTTGGGAGTTGAAGGGGTTGTCATGTTCAGTGACAGGTTGCACTGCTTGTGAGTGTTGTTCTGTCTCTCACCTGTTTGCAGGGACAGCAGCAGCAGAGTTCATCACCCCAAGCCCATCAGTGTGTTTCCTATGGTGTCACTCCTCTGGCTGTTGTCTGAGCTGGGCATTGTACTGGTGCCATCTGTGCCTCCCTGGTCCCTGCCACAAGGGCTTTCCTTCCCTCCCCTTTGCTGTCACTTTGCTCCCTAAGCTCTCTATTCTTTTTCATGATGTTATCAGCGTGGCAGAGTTTGGCTTGTCTGATTGTCATCCTGTCCCCTCAACGGCAGCGCAGTTGCTGGACGGCAAAACCGTCACCCAACAACAGCAGCTGTGCAAACAAACAAGTCAGCATTGATATTCATCAATAGCTTTGTGGAGCCGTGGCATTGAGACGCACCAGAACATGTGCAATCTGTCTGCTTTCTTTGTCCTGCCGTACAGCCAGATCGGCTGCTCTGCGCCCATGAGGGTGTGCTTGTCATGCCGTGGTGTGCCTTCGCCTCCTTCCCTTTTCCCTTTGCTTTGCCTTCCTCTTTGTGGGCTGTCTGGCTGCTCCCAGGCACATCTGCCGCACGCCCCATCTGCTCTTCAGGAAAGGCGCTCACAGTTCTGACAAGCAGTATTCACGTAGTGCGCTGTGCTTCTGGAGGGGACAGAAAATGAGAATTTGTGTTGTTCATGGCATGTCAGTAACGCTCCCTGCTTCTGAAATGCAAAGCAAAACCAGTAGCGTGGAACGATGGCCTGTGAACTTGCCAGTGAGGTTTTGGGTTTGTTTTTTTCGAAATCCTCTGTGCACAAGTGAGTTTCTCCCACTCCCCTTTTCTCAAGTAATGGTGCTCTTACCTTGTCTTATAGCTTGTAACTTTTCTAAGACATGCTAAGTTTTTCTTTGAAAGATGAAGCATCTTTTCCAGAAGTTGTGTTCTTTTCTTGTTGGCTTCAGTGGCAAGATTCTTTACGTTAAGGCACATGTGTATGAGAAAATTGTCATTTACTACTACTTTGTCTTGCGAGGAAAAAATACTAGCAGACTCTCGAGAAAAAACTACTTCGCAAGTCAGAATTAATTTAAAGCCAAGTTTGCACTTGCTTTTTATGCACGTCTATGAGCTTATGGTGGTACAAGTGACTCTTCAGAGCATCTTTCTGTGACATGCAGTCACTCATGTCGTGATGTTGCCATGTGACAGCTCCCAAGTCAAACTGAAGAAAGATAAAGGGAGCTCTCTATGGGTGAAGGAAGATGATACACGGCACAGACATGTGTAGGCAGTGAAACTGTTTTGTTTGTGGAATCACCTCTAGCTTTGAGTTAAAGCTTTCTGGGGATACATGATCAAAAGTCCAATTATTAATTAGTGTGTATTTACCTTTGCTGGTCCTGTGAACTGCATTAACTGTTACGTGTAGCAGTTCCACGTTTACCACGCTTACTGTGCTGAAGCTAACACAGCAGTCTTGCATTGCTGCTGCAGGGATTTACAACACGAAGCCGTGATGAACAAGAACGACTTGATCTGTTAAGCGTGTTCGCCTGCAATTTGAGGTTCACTGTAAGCAAGCACTGGGTGTATAAGGCGTGACCAAGGTGGACAGGATTTTACGGGACTGGCTAAAAGGAATTGCGCATGCGTATAAGGAGAGAAGTGATTAATTTTGGCAGAGTTTGTTTCATAGCCTTGCAAGTCTTTTCCTTTAGTAACTCCCTGCTTATTCAAAATGTCACAAAGAAGAAAATAAAGGCTGGAAGCCTAAGGCAAAGGAAGGAGCGAGTCTAAGGAGACTTTTAGTGAGGAGAAAACATTGAACAGCTTTTGGTCAGCAATTAGGGCTGGCTTGGGGTTCATGTTTTGGTTCTGTGCTTGCTAGAAATGGCTTTGTCTGTTACCCACGTTAATTACTTGTGAAAGCTGTTATTCCATGGTGACTGGTGTGTGCTGCACTGTGCCGTGTTCAAACAGCTGACCTCCATGGAAGAAGTCAAGGCTGGACTTTAGTATTTGTCTTAAATAGCTTTTACAAGAGTATACCTGTTTTCTATTTCTTTATTTTTTTCTTTTCATCCTGAGAGCCTTGCAAGGCAGTATATATATATATATATATA
>NW_010204883.1:2329-38597 GCF_000695765.1 Mesitornis unicolor | reverse complement strand
ATATATATGATTCAAAATACTAGAGCTAAGGAAGCACCTTCTGTTAGCATTATGTTTCAAAGTACGATTAAGCATAAAAAATAATTCAACGTAGCATTCTTAACTTGATAAATAATTTCTAAAAAAAGCTGCAGAAATGAAATGTTTTAGACAAATATGGCTCATTCATCAGTTTAACTTTTGTACAGAAACATTACACACATCTTTGCCATACACATAGCTTAGAATTGCTACCATGTGCCAAATAAACTTTAACAGATGTTCAGCAACAGAGTTCAAAGAATCTGCATTGTGTCTTCCTGGATATATACCAGCCAAATACATAGAAACAAAGAAATGTCAGGATACCAGATGAAGTGTCCATTTGCTGATGTTCAGATAAATGAGAGATGCAGTAGTGCTAATATTCTTTCTTTCCCATTATTTGAAAGACATTCAAACGATGCTCTGCAGTTATTTTGAGCTTACATCGTGAGGCATTCCAGCTAAACTATGACATGTTTTAAAGTGACTTTTCCCCTTGGCTTTCAAAAGGATATCATAGTACATATGTTAAATCGTCCCCTGAGAATTTGTTGAGTGCATGCATAGAAACTGTCTCTCCTCCTCTCAGCATTATATGTATTATGGAGAGAAAAACATATTTCTGTAAATTTAATCACAAAAAATATTTAAGCATTTTGGTTGGTAGAACCAATAATGTCCTAGATAAGGTACACCTAAATAAGGCATCACCTCTGCCCTAAAGGGTCAGCTTTTACTTTTTATTGCTTCAAAGACAAATATATAGCAAATTCATATAATAAATCTAAAAATATTATAATGAAGCCTGTAACTCTATGGTAAGTTTAATTCATCGTATCCTGTTGATTGCTCACCTGTTCTATAATTCTGTGCCCACAAATCCATTTTCCCCAAGGCCATTTCTAACATTCCTAACTTTTAAACACTGAACGTCTTCAATCACTTTTTAAAAATGAACCCTCTCCCACCTCCACTAGAAAATATTTCCTCTCTTTCTATTGTGGAATTTCCATTTACCTCTTTATCCCCAAAACACCCCCATGCACACACTCCAAATTACACTTCCCTAAGGCATAGGACAAGCAATGTTCAGTCCTGGAACAGTGACAGGTTTAAAGTATAATATTTCACAGCCCATTAGGGCTGGAAAGAGAGGCTTCTTAGCATTTAGTAAGCTACAGATTCCCTTTCCAATAAGAGAGAGCCTGCTCCTACTCTGGGTTATTCATTCTCTCTCTATATATGTACGTATATACGTATATACACACACATCTACACACCTAGCCCAATACATACCTCTTTATAGAAACCAACCATATTTTTCAACAGCAAATTCATAGAAAAGCTATATTAGGCAATTTTTAAAGGTTTCTACCATTTATTGCTTATAATATTCCTTTCTTTTTTAGTTCCACACAGGTGGATTTGTTCTATGAGAGGAATTCAGTCAAGCAAAGGAAGAGATGAGAAATAATACCAATGCAATTGAGAAGTAATTCAAGAGAGTTTTATGAAGCTAGATTTTTCTTCCACGCAAGTTACGTGGTACATAGAGAATTCATGGTGTTTTGGTATAACATAAAGGTTTTATTTGCCTTTCCTAAAGACGAACTGCAGAAGTAACTTATGGCGTTAACATGCAATACCATCAAAAGCTCTTGCCAATAAAAACTACTACCAACCCTTCATGCTTTCTTCCTCTCTTAAATCCAAAATTTCTTCTCCTATAAAGTAGTCTATAGTTATTACTACTGAAAAATGATCAAATTTTTTTTTAATAAAAAGACAATTCATTAGAAAACACAATTTTTTGAACAGTGAAATAAATGAAGCCTGATTTCTTGCAGATTTTTATCTCATAACCAGTTACTCCAGTATCTAACAAGGTGGCAACTTAAACTGTAGCTTTTCGCTAGTTAGGTCATTTACAACAGTTCTGTTCTCTGGTGCCTCGTAAGGGCTGAACTGATGCACAGTACTTTCTCCAAAGTGGCTCGCTCTCTGGCTTTCTTACCTAGGTGCCTATATTTCACAGAATTTGTAGGAATGGAATATTTGAGAAACTGGGCTCTCTCTCACTTTTTCAGCTTTGGTTGAAATTGGCCAGTGAGTTAAAAAATCTGTCGTTGTGGGAAATGCTCACATGCGTGGGGATGCACATGTGTACGCACATGCAGACGCACGTAGTGTAATCACATAAACCTCATTTCCTTCGGAAACCAGGCTAAAAATGGCATAGCAACAGCAGATGTGAACGCGGTTATGAAAAGCAGCTGCATGAGTTTTCCAGGAAATAACCAAACATAAGGCCACCATGCATACAGGTTCCTTTAACAAAGCTCAACTGGCAAGCCTTTGAAATATTTACATAAATATTTTAAATATCCTCTTTCTGTGGGGCAGAGGACGCACATCTTGACATCAGTTCATGTAAGGGATGTTTCTTATTTTCTCTGGGTCAAGTTATTACCCACTGAAGTCAATGGAAGTTTAATCTTTGACTTCTAAATCTACTGTCAGGATTTCTTCCGCTGAATATATTGATATAATTTCTGTGGGTGTACTCCCATCTCCCTTTCCTCTGCCTATGTTTATATAAATAATACATGTCTTTATCTTCTCCATGCCATCTATGAGTATATTTGAGGAACTCCAAAATCTACCACTGACAAAATAGGTATGAAAACTTTTATAACCAAAGGAATTAGAGCCCAGAGATGTTTGGAAACAAGTATCACCACAAAACAGCCCTAGACTCTAAACCAGAAAGATGAGCTTTTAACCACTGCTGAGAACAGAAAACAGTTTGGGCTCTCTTAGACCAATATGAGAACCATTTAGCAAACACTTTGTTACATCCAACTTCAAAAGCCATCTGGAAATTATGCTGTGGCATGTGTCATCCTGGTAACATAAAAATATAGGACTGTGACGGATCCGGAGGGCAGCAGATTCCAGCTCCATCCTCCCCTGTTACACTATGCAAGAAACATTTAATCCAGAGAAGCCTATGGCATATCCACCTTTTATACTCCACGCTCATTTGTTCATCTGCTGCAGAAAGCTCAAGAAGAAACCAAAGCTAACATCCTGCTTAACCCCCAAAGACATAGCATGTTAAATAATCTATTCAAAATATTAGTTTATACATGGCTTGGCATTATTAGTTCCCAGTAAGTCATAGGAGCTACATTTCCTCTTTAGTACTCCTCAAAGAAAGCTTCCCGTATAGAACACAAATAGTTTCAATGTTTCAGCAAACTAGACCAATAGGTGCTGTTTTTATACCATTTCCAGAAGTAAAAAAGGGTTACCTTAACAGCTTCTATGGCAAATGCAAAATAAGATTACATTTAAAATCTACATTTAAAATATTACAATTTGAAATACTCTAACAAGGGCTCCATTTTGCAATGTACTGATCATACTGTTAGACATTCACGAAAAGCTCATACAACCAAAGAATGATTTGGGTTAGAAGGGATCTTGAGAAGTCATCTAGTTCAACTCTTTTTGTTAATTATAGATTTTTATTTTCCTAAACTCTAATTTCACTGGGCTTTGTAGTGGGTTTGAAATGAGGGACAATTTCATAGATGAGAGTGTTTGGGCTGTTCATTTTTAGCTGTATGGCTGATCCCTTGTTGACTAAAATTAAAAACTCCAACAGAATTATTGGATCTAGAAATAATTACAATTTTAAAAATAGGCAGCAATCAAACTTCTAACAATAACCTTACAAGCTGTTTTCACAGATCTAGCAGTTAGTCTCTTTTTCATATGGAGTATGAAGACCCAAAAAAACCTCACTCAATCACCTCTGCTAGAGAGATTTGGGTAAAAGTTAAAAAAAGATTAAAAGCTATATGCATCCAATATTGAGGGCGCTGGAAGTCACATATCCTTAGGCTGTAAACTGAAAACAGAGACTATAAGAATGTAGAATGAAGCACATTCATACCTTATAATACTATAGTATTGAAACCTTACAATATTATAGTTTCTCAACGTTCAGAAAACAAACAGCATTAAGTGTAGTACACCTGTGGTGATTACCAGCCTAGATGCTATAACCCGGATTAGTTATCTAAACTGAAATGTTTGCAGCTCACTGAAGTTTCTAAGCACTGCTTCACCCTTTTCACAAGAATAATAGGTCATATGCTTTTGTTGGTATAATTAGTATTTGATAGAACAGACAGTATTTTTCTGCATATGCATGAATGAACAAAGCAGCTACTGAGACAAGGCATCCTAAACTGGGTACAACTCTGTCAATGCCTGTATGCTTCCCTGCTTGAAACACCATTCTCAGCTTTACCAGTTCTTCCAATTCCATCACACTGAATCTTCCTCAAACGCGGGACACAGTGACAATTGGATTCTTACAAAGAATTCACATAGTAAAAGTTTCTTACAATATATGAGTTTAAAGTTCTTCAATGGAGGTGACAATGCAATAAGCGCTCTGCCTGGTAAAAGGCTTGCCACCTTCAAGGTGCGTACCCACTGTTCCATTTACTTAGGAAGGGAAGAGAGAGGCAAGTTCAAATGAAGCCAGAGAATGAATATATGAAATGTAAACACCGATATTAACTCTGTCCAGGATGACTCTACTAACATTTCAATGGCATTTTCAACAACACACAGAACTCATAATTAATGATGTCATCAAATTTGCAGAGACAGAAGTAGAGTGCCCAGATTAATTATGAAGGCTTATTTGCTGCCAGTGCTTATCTGATACATCGGGAATATAATTATAGAAGGAGGTTGATCTGAGAAGTTGGTCTCCAGTATGTGTGCTTGAGTGACGTTATCAGTGCTCCCTGTTGAGAAAGATTACTAGTACCAAATCTTGTTTAGTGTTTGGGATTAGAATTGTGCTCTAATTAAATCTTGTTAACATTTTTTTGCAATATTAATTCTAATTCTGTAAGCACATGCCTACTGTTTCACTAAGCTAGAATATACTTTTCTGTGTCTATAAACTTGTTGTAAAATAAGAATAAACTTAACGTGATCTGACAAGATCAAGCACATTACTTCTTAGAAAGATGTTCCTCCCCCCTTGAAATATGTCAGTATTATCTGGTAGCTTTTGTCCTCTCAGATGTGTTTTGGATTCTTCAGAATCGGAGTGTGTTTTTTGTATTGAGATCGCTGTTAGATCAATGAAATGCCATCTCCACTGAAGCATACAGACTAAGATACAATTGCATGTATCAAAACTGAAAGCCAGATCACAATGCCAAGAGGACTCCATTACTTTTGCAAGACAGTTATCCATCCTTGTGAGAAGTTTAGCAATACTTGCTACAATTTATTTGAAATAAGAGAAAAAAAAAATCACCTTCAGTTGTATTGGTTGGTTTCACCTGTATAGTCATACATACATAAAGTATTAAGAATTTTCATACTATGCATTTCTCTGCAGTTAAACTCACACACAAATGCTTTTATGCATCAAAATGTTACTTCAGTCCCTCTCTAAAAAACAGGCAATGACTGTACTTTTTTCCAGTTTTAAAAAAAGCAAAACTAAAACAAAACCTAAAATGTCAGAAAAGTCCCGTTTCCTCAGGGAATGCTTAAAGTAAAGCAAATGCAAATAATTTTGTTTTACATCTGCCTTAGGATCTTGGCACATCCTGGATTAGCTTGACAGTGCTTGGCTGCTTAGTTCACTAGAAAGAAAAATAATAATAATAATAAAATCTTTCTGGCTTCTGACAAAGTCCTCTTCCCTCCTCGAAGCCTTCCCAATAGCTGTGATTCCTGATGCCTTTTTCTATGGACAACTCAGACATCTCGGGGCTAGCCTGCCTTCTGCAGTTCTCAAGAGTTCTTTGCTGTGCTTCTTGGATCAAGTTCCCAAGCCCTTACGCTCATAAGCATTCTCATAACTCCCGCCTTTTGCATGATCTTCTGGTTTCTGAGCTGATTCTGGCACTGGTTTTTTCACAGTTCCTTTCCAGCAATGAGTCAATCTGTGGTGCAAGTCTCAGCACAGCAGCTGCCCTCATCTTTCTATTTTAAATAGCAGTAGTCTGCTTAGCATCTTACACAAGGCCAAGCTTTAAAATGAGTTGTGGAGGTCAACAGCAGCTTTGTTCCTTTTTGTCTAGAATTCAGGATTCCTCCAAGGCTCGTTCCTTTTCTCAAGTCATGCTCCAACATGGACAGATTCTCTTTACCTTTCCAGCAAGTTTTCAAATGTAGGTACCTACTTAGCCAGCGAACCCACCTGCTGAGAAAACAGTTGCAGTTTGATAAGAGAATATGGCACAAAATAATTGAAAGATGGGAGCTTCCTTCAGATTTAATCTACCAAAAAAAATCACTCATTTGCATGCACACGCTTTCTGTTTCTTTTTTTAACCCCTAAAGTCAATGCAGCTACAAAACACTAAAATGAATGCAACTTTGGATCCTAATGGGCACAAAAAAATAGCCTAATCGTTTGTCTCATCCTTCTGATTTGCATATATTCAGCCATAATTAAATGAAAAGAAGCCACGAACTCTTCTATGAAACCAATGCTGCTAATGAGGATATGCAATCTAGGGGAAAAAATATTTTCAAGGGAGTCAGGAAAGGAAATTTATTTGTTGTAAAGACAAGATTTCTGACCTATAAATCCAGTAGTATTTATATACAATAATTTTGCTTAGTGCTGTTACAGAAAGACCTCTAAAGCAGAATCAGATGGCAGCTCTTCCATATCATTTAGAACAAAAGGCATTCATGCTATCATTTACCTGTGCCATCAAATATCTGTTGGCTTTGGGATTTAGCAACAGTCACAAAGCCATTACTAAAGCCGTGAGATAACAAGGAACTCAGCATGCACCTAACTTCAAGAATGTAAGGAGCTCGTTCTTACATTACCATTCTCCTATGGAAGAGCTCCGTTCTCCCAACCGTGGAGCACAGGTTGCATGGGCATATGTTATCAGTTCAACTTGCTGCTTTATGCTTTTAAATACTGAAGATATTCATACTACCATGAAGATCTAAACAAGTCTTTCTTTACAGTTCCTTACACAGCTTTGTCATTTTTTGTGTATTACAATGCAACAGTTTATATCCTATCAATTCTACTTTCATGCATTCCTTATTAAAATCCTGTAACTGCTCCTGAATAATTTTTTGATTAGTCAATCATTTCTGTAACCCTGAATTGTCATTTCATAGTAAGATGTGTATGAGATTGGGAGTTGGTTGAAGTGAAATCTAAAATAGGATTCTGGCATTTGAAGGTTATTTGTCATATCAGCTTTTTTTATATATGGCTACAAGGGAAACATCTGCAAGGTCTAATAGCTGATAAAGAGTAACCTGCCCTGCTACTAAAAAAGGGAAGACTGCATTCTATTCAAAAGCTGCAGATAAGACTTAATGAACTGAGACTTCATAATGGAGAAATGACGGATAACATAGACCTAATATATTCCACATACACAAAGCATAAAGAAAATGTTAAAAACCGAATCTTAAATTGTTTTGGTTTGTTCTTCTTTTTCAGGTATTTGCAGGCCTGCATTAAATACAGATTTAAAAATTTTAAACAGCTCTTAAAATCAACTTTTCTAGAGAAGCTATTCCTAAATTAAGATCGTGCAATGCCCTCCCCCTCTCCCACCCATGTTTTGGCAAGCATTACTAAAACACATTATTTTAACAAGGATAGAGCATGCAGGCTCAGAAATGGCCTTGAGGTATTAGCTTTGCTGGCCATTTTCACAGTGAAGAGGTTAAGCCACATAAATTTTAACAGTACCCTTGCTAGTCATTTCAGAGAGAAGCAAAGGTAGTTGGTGGCATGGAAAAGACGTATAGAATTAGACGTTACAGGAGAAAAATGAAACCAAACCAAACAAACAAAACCACAACAAAAAACTTTTCCCTGACAATAAACAACAAGCCTGACCTTTTGGAGGAGGGTACTCATTCCTAATACTATAACTCCAATGAGCTGAAAAGAAGATCCTAGCCCAATAAAACAATTTATAAAATGGCTAATGGTACAGAAGAAAAGTGGGAGCACCTAAATGACAAAGGGCGAAGGAATTAATCCCCAGGACTGCAGGCAGTGTTTCACTTTTGGCTAAGTCTCAAACCAAACGTGTTTGCATCTGCCTATCGATCTAAGTCCTTTGCAATTGAGTGTAGCAGAGGCCTAGCTTTGCTTCTCTACCAGAAAGAATCGAAAGCCATATACGATTAAGTAAGTCCCTGGCACTTCATCGGGCTAAAACTTCTACTATAGGCCCGGTTTAGTTTCTGAGGTATTAAGACATAAGAATTACAAAGCTAACAGAAATCTCGGAGACAGCTTCCACTCCAGATCAAGCCTGCCGCACCACAGGCCTTCAGAATATTTGTAGCCTTGTCAACAGTTTTCCCTTCAAAATATATTGCTGAATCCAAACTTTAATTGAAAACATTTTATTTGGCTGAGAACTGCTACTTCTCAATCAAATGCTAATTGTGCCAACATTTTTTTCTTGTCTCAGTAACTCTGAGTGGTATTCTTGAAAAGATTGTTAAAAATGTTACAAGACTTGTCCTTCACAGCAGTGATAGCAGACTAGTAAGTAAAGGGCCTTTCATTATGTAACAACTCTTAGTTGCCAGCTTTCTTTACTGCATATTAGTGAATAAAATGAGATAACCATGCATTGTACAAGTATAATTTGCTGACGTGATCAGTATGATTGGCTTCTACTCGTACGGTTTTCATAGCCACACAAATCAGTCTACATTTGCCTGATCGCTCAGTAGGCGTTAAAGAACCAAATGTGTGGTTTAGGATTGGCATTTAAAAAACATTAAAACCATTTAAGATCAGTAATTGCTCCTAGGAATGCCAAAGGGAAAGCATGGTACCAAGATTTCCACACTGGTTTAAAAAAAAATTAAAAAATAATAAAAAATAAAACCTATGCAAGCGAATGCATCTGGTGAAAAAATCACTCTGTAAAATGTGTTGGAAAAGTAACTTTATTCTGCGACTACTTTCATAATTCAGCTCTTATGTTACCCGTAATGCTCCCAGGTCTGTGTGGGACAAAGGGAAGTTTGCATCCAAAAAAGTGATACATATGGCTTTAATTGCTTTTTGCAGGGAAGTCAGAGTCCAATGTAAAGAAAAACTATTCCAAACTCCAGCTTTCAAACCAGGTTTTCATGTGAAAATTTCCAGTAAAAAAGCAGCAACAGATGTGGCTGAGGCTATTAACTTGCTTGGGACATTTTTCTCAGTCTGTCCACTTCCAATCAACTGCCATCTAATTCTTCCCAATCAACACTGTTTTCACTTAGAGTCAAGACTTTTCTCACAAAAACCTCTTCCCACAAAGAATCAGCTGTGCATACAGCAATGTATGTTCCTTTTTCTTCAGTTATCTTTTTTTTTTAAATAGTGTATGCCAGATTTTTTTTCTTTTATTCTGAAATAATAGATTTTATATAGAGTATCATTTTTAAATGAGGTAATGAAATACGGTATCAAGCTACTGCACAGCAATGTAGCTGTCTGTTCTAACACTAACCAGAGCAAAAGAACTCAACTTCGAACTTCTATAAAATATAACTAACATTTTCCTAATTCAATTCCTTGGTCTTGGCTACAGTAACTCAGGGCATTAGGCACAGTAAACCTTCACTTACTGGACCCCATGACACAGTACAATTTCAATGCCCTCAGAATAAATGCTACCCTTTTCTTAAAGAAATGCATTTAAGAATTTCCATAACTGCAAAGTATCTCAACACTCCCAGCTACCTGTGAATGTGTTTAATTCTGCAAGAGAACCATTCTTACGTGGGTGGAAAGCCAAGGAAGATGGACTACACAAAGCTAAAGGCTGGGGGCCAGTGTAACTTTTAGTAGAGGATATAGAAAAAACATTTTAAAATTTAAAGAAATATGATGTGAGAGATATTGAAGATATTAGCAGAGCAACAAAAAAAGTAAAATAACATCACATTATTAAAATAAAACAATATTCAGAGTGTAAGTTGTTTAGGTCTGTGTAAATAAATAAATAAATACACCAAGCACACCAGAATGAAATAAAAATACTAAACAAACCAGCTTAGCTAGGTGAAATTTTACAAAGCACTGAAAATTAGTTTTACAGAAGATAGTTGTAATTAGGTCAAAAATTCTTGTCAATCTGTACATATAAATATTTTGCTTAGTCCTTATGATTCACAGAATATCAGGATTGTTACCATCCGTGATAGATACAGAATAAGCAAGTAAAGCACAAGAATTCAGTTAAAATGCCAATACATTGCAATACATCCCTGCTGCTCCATTCATTTTCTGTGCTTCTCGTTTCTCCTCTCTACCACTTTTTCTGTGAAGCAACATTCAAATCTCAAATTTTTCACTGCTGTAGAATCTCCATTCTCCTAAACAGCAGTAGGAAAGTGTCACATAGGAACAGACTTCAGATCTGAAAATAAAATAGGCATATGTGCAAGGGGCTTATACTTGTGCTTTACTGCCACCAAGGCAAACAATATAAAACTAACTCCATAAATAACGTTATGTCCTGCAAACTGTACTAATACACCACGGCATCCACGAGGCTGGTGGATTAAATATTTACTGTGCTTATCTGTAGGATTTCTTGGTGCAAACAGCAGGAGAAGACAGAGATGATAGTTTTAGAGCAAGAAGCTTTGCAGAGTCTAACTTCAGGGAAGAGAAACAGTCTTCCTTCTGTCCATTTAATAATCACAACAAAGGAAAGAAGCAATTCAGATAATTACCACCAAAATAGTTATGAAATACTGGCAGGTGAAAAGATGACTGATTTTCACTTGAACTGCTGAAATATAGAATTCAAGATCCTGATGCTGCTACTGAGAATACTTGTGTTCCAGCACCTAGCCACTCTCCATAAGTAAGTTTCAGGACATTTTTTGGGTGACCATGTCCCAGTTTTCGTCTTTCTGCTAAAACTGAGTTACTAACTGAGTTACTTTTGTTTGGTTGGTTGTTTCTGGTTTGGGGGTTTTTTTTGTTGGTTGTGTTGTTGTTGTTGTTTGGGTTTTTTTTAACGGGTTATTCTATGTTCATCTATTCATAATAATTTTACAATTCAGTGATTTGATTTACTTGGAGAGCTTATTCCACTTACCAAGGCATTGCTTTTTTCCTGCCTACTTTTGTAACTCATAGTCTCTGTTATTCTGTGAACATCATCATTAAAGTATGTGCTTTGTTCTTTTATTGGAAAAAGAAATATCCACAATTCTCTTTTTGGTTTTTGGCTTTTTAGCTAACACTCAGGACCTAATAGTCTCTTTTTTCTTTCCTTAATGTTCTTTCCTATCTGAAAAACTCAATACTACAGCATTTCTCTATTTCACATGTGGTTGTAACTAAATACAGTGGGAAATCTTTAATTTTATAGCTTCATAATTAAGATAAGTGAAGCTGAATAAAGAACTGCTCCTATAAAACTAAAGAACACTAAAGAAAGATTTGTAATTACATGGGCTCATAAAAGTTCCACAGAGAAAATGCACATTTTTGTACATTATAAAACATTCTTCTAAGACCAATGCAAATTAATATTTACAAATTGTTCTGAATCTTTTTTTTCTAAGTATACAATAGTTCAGTTGTTAACACTGACATATTTATCTGGCCTTTCCCAGTTGTAGGAAAAAATTATGTCAATTTTCCCTCAGACTGCCGTCCTATTCTGTCACACACATTATTTCATGAAACATGAACCCAAATGTTCTGTTTCTTTTCAATTTCCTTTCACCACAAATTCCAGAGTCCCCCCTCTCCATGGCTTTTAGTAACAATTCAGCCTTTCTAGTCTAATGGCAAAAGCTCAATACTGCTGTCTTTAATCAGGCTACTTTTCACTTCAGTGTCTTCAATACTGAAGATTCAATCCTTTGTTAGAACTACTTCTTTCCAGGTCAGAAGTTATGCCTATGATTCTACATTATGCATCTATTCTCATAAGAAACATTAAGGCTTGACAAGATGTCTGAAAAATACAGAACACTCACACACAAAAGGAAAAAAAAAAAAACCAGTACATTTCAGTGAGGAGCATCTTTTACGTGTTGTAATAATCAAGTACTCGGGCACTTCTAAAAGCTGCCGGTGACTTTGTACTGGGATATGGGCCACTGGCATGATAGTGAATGCAAAGTGGACACATATTACTTGGAAAATTTAAAAGAGGGTGATATTTAAATAATCAAAGCAGTATCTTTGTCTCTTTCCAAACTAAAGATTCCTTAGCTGGTTCCCAACATTCCTTTGTTGGTTCAAACCGTCTATGACTGCAAGTCTGTGTCAGGCTTGTGACAGTTGAATAGATGAAGGTCCAAAATAGCTGGGCACAAATTAAGATCACAAACTGTCATGATACTAATACTTTCTATCCTGAAAAGCTGACAAACACAACATGTGACAGACTGTACAAATAAGGGGACACCATTTACAGATGCACTGAGGACAAAAAGCATCATTAGTAAGTGGATTTTCTTTTTTCACTAGCTGCAGTTTTTGAATGGTCTGTCCTGTGGACAACATACTGCAAACTCTAACCTCAATGTGACAAAATGAGTCACAAGTAAAGACATTAATCTTTAAAAAAGTAAAGGGTGAAAAATCAGTTGAAGAAATAGCTGTCTTTCACATACTGCAGAAACTCAAATATAGTTCATAATAGACCGAATAGGCAAGTCTTGCACATTAGCTGTTTCATCCACCTAAGAACGTCCTTGACTGTGAAGAAAAAACACTTCTGATTAGCCATGTCCCTTGATCCCAAAGGAGGGGAATACTTCAAAGGAATGCTATATACCACTAGAAACTATACATGTAAATTGAACAAAGTAGCAACAGGTATGCAAGAGACGTGAGAAAAATAAATTCATCTGGATCTGTGGTCCAGCTGATGCTATGAAGACCAATGTTCTAAAAACCCTGAATGATCCTTTTATTTTTTTGGTTATTGAACAACAGTATATACAACAACCCAACTGTGCCATATGAGCTGTGAGACACGGGAGTTAAGAATTCTGAATTCTGTAGAAAGATTCAGGTCCCCTTTCCCACTGAGAGCGGAAGAAGGACAAACACCTGCATGGATGCCTGAAGCTCACTTGCGTTGACTTCATATATATCAACAGAGATCTGCTGCCAGCTGCAGATTCTGTTCAATCAAGAATATTAATTTTAGGTTCTTTAGATCTATGTCCCACTGTAGGTGGGGAATATATCCTGAGGAAATATAGTCTAGAGATAGCCTACACTATAAATTGTAAAAAGTGGATCTCAGGATAACTCAACATAAAAAAACCCCAGGAACATTGTTTGTTCTATTGGATTGTGTACATTTTAGGACTCTCCCAAAAAGAACCAGATGTTTGGTTTTAAAATATATACATTAAGCTTAAAATTGGTTACTGAAATGAACAGCAGTTCTGATTCAGATGTGTTTATAAACACAGAGGTTATGCTGAAAGATATACAGGCATTTAAAAATGCTATGTATATTTGTGTTTGACTGTCTGTATGTACACTGGCCTCAAGTGTTATGCTTTGATTAATCCCTAAAAGGCAAACTTTGAAAACTAAGGACAATTTACAGTAACAGTAACTGCAGAAATTATATGGCAGAAAAAAAGGTTTACCTACAGGTAATACAGTTATTTCTTTTATTTCTTTAAAATTAGGGGTTTAGCTCACACATCCTTCCTTCCCAATACCATTCATTATTAAGGACACGAATGGTAGGCACAGATTTGCTTCAACAGTGTTGAATACTTCCAGTACCAATGGAAGATTTAAGTAAGTCACAGGCTGGGAAAATAATGAATAATATGGCTCTTTGGCTTTGAAAAGAACCTTATAGAAGCAGTAGCAAACAAAACCACTTTTAGTCTCTTACATGGGTAGGACTACATACTGATTGGAAATTACCTAAACTCTTCTGGATTTTATCTAACCAAGTGACCTGGAACTCTGTTCAAATCAAAGTATACTTTCATGGGATGTAAGTAGGAAAATGCTAAAAAGCAGCTTTAAAATTGCAGCAGATTAGGTAACAAGAATATTCAGACATTCTTATCCTGTCCCAAAGGGAAGTAAAGCAAAACAGAATACAGCTGAAAACATTTTAAGGTAACTCATCATGGAGAAACAAGTATCACAGATTCCTAATGAGATACAGAAATTACATCTCTTAGTCATTGATGTGTATGTAGACTCAATTTTGGTGGCTGAAAATTCTTGCCCTACGATGGTAATTAGTTGCTTTGGCATTGAGTTGTAAAATCAGGTATATGATCCTAATACAGAACCATAGCACCTTTTTATGTATTGATAATTAATTGTCCATTTAGCTTTTTTTTATAGTTGCAGGTTTTGAACAGCAAAAATTAATGGTTTCATTTTCATCTGAGCTGGCAGTAGCGAAAGACACACATTAAGAGAGCTGTTTGAATGCTGAATATTAATTTGTTAAGAGAAGGGAGACACCAAAGAAAGACCGAACAGTTTTCCCAGTGTTGAATGTTATACCAAGAAGGACTGGCATTGGAGATTGTAGTTTTCTTTCTAAAAACATTTTCATGTTTTAAAAAGAAAGGAAACATTTACATACGGATTTTTGTAGAAGGTGTCTTGAACTGAAAAGTACTCCTGAGGTCAGTGCTGTATAAGAAAGATTACTTGAATGAGTCAAAGAATTAAGGCAAAGAAAGGGAGACACTGCAACCAGGTTATTGTCCTCAGATCCGAATGAGGACGAGAGAAACTTTTGAAATGCTAGAATCAATAACCTTGAAGACAGTTATTAAAAGGTACAGAATTTGTATAAAACTCTGCGAGAAGATTGGAATAGAATATACCATGATTCTCTATTTCCTATTAAAAGAGGAAAGGGATATTTTGAAAGGACTAAGCACCTTTTGTTGGGATGTTTAAACAGATTCTCACATTTCCAATCCCCTGGTAGAAATTAAAGCACCAAAGTTCCAGGTAAATTTTAATAAGGCTATGCAACTGAATTCATCTCACAGTGGACAAAGGGAAGGGAAATACTATTCTAGGAGTGTTATTCAGACCTCAGAGAGTTTCCCAGAAGACTGATACCTGAGTACAGTCAGAGCCAAATAGGATTTTCACAATATACATCCAGGTGATGTGTAACTCACAATGTGTGATCCAGCAGTTGTACTGTTCTGATCTTGCTTGTCAAGGTACCTGAAGGCTTTGAAATAATTCTATGGCTAGGAAAACACTTTTATATGCCTTCTACAGATAGAGAACTGAGGATGGATGATCCAACATGTCTGCAGTCACACAAGTTGTCAATGAATAGGGAAATCAGGACAACCAAGCATCAAAGAGCCTTCTAACTCTTGTGCTTTGGAGACCATGGAAGAGGACCTCAGCACTCACAGGGCTGCAAGTCTGGAGAGTACTCCTTCTGCTCTTCTAATTCCTCTTACTGTAAACAGGTATTTTGTGCTATCTTAATCTGGAATTAAAGTAGATGTGAAACTGATGACTTCAACTATGATCTGTTAGTCTATTAAGGACTGAATTCAGAACTGTATTTGGAAAAAGACTGAACAGGGGAAATCTCCATGGTCTGTTGATTCTACAAACCCAAAAGCTAAGATTTCATCCAGAGCTTTTAGCCTATTCAGCAGCAACAAGATGCAAGGCAGATTTGTTTAACAGATCCCATTTTGTCTCTTCTACGTACCTGGCATTGTATATACATATAATACATCTCAATGCATTGTTATCTTTACATGACTAAGAGTTGGAAATATGTAATGTCTACAGCTATGCACAGAGAAAGTGACTTCCTATTTAACTTCATCTAGAAAACTAAAATCTCACCTTATTCACATATGTGCATCTTAACTGAAATCGGTGAAGCTCCCTCTGTTTGCTTAGGCTAATAATATGGCCCAAGACATACAGTACGATAAGCCTCCAAGTACATCATCTCAACTGCGCAAAACCACTTTCATTAGACACACTGATTACTGATTTCTTTTTAAAATACTGGACTTTGTCTATACAAATTGCCTCATTCTGCTTCCTTGCTTTTACATAGATTTTGCTGCTAGCAAACAAAAACTTTCTCCTACTATCTCTTACTCGTGTTTCTGGTACCAGGAACCCCACAGTCACTCTATAAGACTTGGTGCACGTCAAAAAAGCTATTTTGACTGTTTTGATTTGGCTTTAAGCCAATAAGATTATTTTGCAGGAAATGGACAAAACTGGAACACTTTTTCTATTTACACTGATAAAGTCAGGCAGCTGGAATATATTAAAGAATTTGCTGGAGCTAAATTAAATTTTCTAGTAATGGCATCACCTGACATAGAAGTAACAGAACTTCTCAATTATGAAGGGTTTATTTGAAGACCTGTTTCTTTCAGTTTTTATGTTCAAAACGATGACATGTGAAACAACTTCAACTCTGCTTGATGCTGTACAGCTTAAGATCAAGCTCATACTCTTCTGTGGCTGGGACTAAAACTACACTCAATTTTGAATTATCTCTAATAAGCAGCATGTGCTGGTATACTTGTCAAAATCGCTCTGTTTACAGCAACAGCGGAAATAAGTATTTTTCAATAATTGACTCATATTTACAGATGCTGAGTTTTAATTACGATATATGTTGGTAATTAGGAAAAATGTGGAATGCAAGACATTTAATACAAGATTTGATTTTCTGAGAAATTAATGAGACTCCTTAAGAAAAAGATGGAACCACTGAGATACAATGTAGTGATTCCTTTTAAGTCTTTTTACACATTTGCTACTGGACAAAGATTTTTTAATTTTTTAGCTTAATTTCTAAGTTTTCTATCTTTATAGCTAAAATAATTTAAACTATTAGAAGAGTTATGCTAATTAAAAAAAAAGGAAAAAAAAACCACAAGCCAAAGAAATGCTATTGCACAGTAAAACCCCAAATACTCAAACTTGGAAACTATAAACAAATGAAGTAAATTCATTGTTCTAAGAATAAATAGTTAGGGCCTACAAATATCAATAATGTCAACCAGCAGGACTAGCAAACTAACCTGTTACATTTTTTTGATAGTGTTAGTGGTCTGTGTTGTGCTGATATCCTAGATTTTCATATCCAGCTTAATAGCTGTACTTGATTTTATTAAATACCTGAATTATAGGTTTTATCTTTTATGACTTTTTGGCTCACAAAGAACGAGCAGAAGTGCTTTAAGGTCCGCAGGGAACTGTTCTTCGTACATTGCTATTTCCAACTGTTTTGCATTGTAGGTTTGGTTTGCTGTTGGTTTTTCTGTTTTGTTTTTAAAACAATGATCTAAACACAAAATCTCTATTGCAAGCATGCAGATGACAGAGAGACTAGTAAGTGCATAAATAATTAAAGAACTAAAGCAACCTAGCTACCACTACAGAATAATCTACCAGGTTAAACAACTGCAAATAAACAAACCATATTTAATACTGAAAAATCAAAAATCACACCTTTGAGATTAAAATAAAACTTACTGTAATATAAGAATAAAATCCAGAGTTTGGAAGGTCTTCACACAGCACAACTAAAACAATCTAGATTGCAAGCCCCCAAAATAAGCTACTGTTGGACAGGGAAGAATTGTAGCCGCAGCAGCATGGCCCCACGCCAGAGCCCAACTAACCTTGGCACAATACTGCTCTGAGAGGCAATCTGGTCACAAGCAACTGCAACTAATCTAACATTACGCTACCACTGAAAAAGGGTTACAAATTTCTCTACTTCTGGCCAGAAGGCAGCTCTAGTGCTTTTCATGGGCAGTTGGATCCGCTTGCTGACTCAAATGGAGACAAGGTTTTTATTTTCTCTGTGGTAGCTTTAGTCAGATGAGCAAACTTGATTCACCATGCTACGACTTGGGTACAAGAACCAACGCAAAGGGAGGAATGGGAACGTGTGGCTGTGGCTGAAGTAAGAACAGCTTGTTCCCTTCAGCAGCAGTGCAGGCTTTGACCAACTTTTAAGCCAATAAATAGTTACACTGCTTCCAGAACCACATCAAGAAAAACATGCCATATAGCAATGCTTCCAAACAATTACCATAACATGTGTTTCTAATGTCATACAGTGACCAGAAAAAAAAAGAAAAAAGAAAAAAAGGAAAAAGCAACAGCAATGCAACAATCACTGGTTGCATACAAAGAGAAACTTCAAGTCCATGTGAAGAACTGGCTACACCTTTACACAGTGGTAGAAGGCAACCTACCAGCTTTGGTTCCTGAAGTTCAAGATAGGCAGTCATCACTTCTAAGTCTGAAGAGAGAACCTAGTCTTCCAGACTAAACCTAGGACTGCAAGGAAATTCCATTCTTCATTTGATTCTCAGCAAGTGTAGGCAATTATGCAAAAGTGATCATATGCAGTCTGGTCTGACTCCTTTCGGTTTTCACCTTTTATTATTCCTTTTCTATTTCTGGGAGATGGAAAGCAGGAATAAAAGGAAAACTCTTAATTCCTTTAAAATTTTACATATTGATCACCAACTACCAAAGAATTACTATTCCTAGATACTACCCTGTGTGCATTGCTGAGAATCATGGTGATCCCCCCACGTATCAGATGGGATGGATACTGTATGTCTTACTAACAGGAAGGGAGGGTGGAAACAAATCATCTCCCTTTTCAGCATGCATGATGACACGCCTGCTGAGATCATCTTAGCAAAATAATCATTTTGCATAGACCTCAAAAGTTGGTAATGTTCTGGTGTTTGCTGTTTTCAGCAGATCTAAAAAAATATTTTATTTATATAAAGTTGCCAGTCTTAGCATGCAGAACCTGGGTGAAGTTTAACAGATGTGACATGCACGGTCCCAATGAGACCAAATGGTTTATTGATCCCTCCCAGTCCTAAACATTATGAAAGCCAGACCTAGTGTGTATAGCTGACACATTTGAATTATGATGAATCCCCAAGGGAAAACAACAATTGTGGCTAATGACAATTGGAGGGAGGATGATGGGGTGGTGGTTAAAAAGTAACAAATCAATGCTATATAAAATAATCTCCACTTTAACTAATTTCATTTGACTGAGCATGCAGCCAGATGCATCAGAGTTTGAGAAGATCTTTGCTGCACATACGCAGTAAATGCAGATACGTATACCATCAGGTGGAATTCATAAACCATCGATTGCCTCACACTTCCTCTAATGACACTCATCAAGGCAAAAGATCTGAGTCACAGCCAGAGGCACAGGAGACAGCAAAAGACTCCTTTCTTTTTCCTGAATATATGCCAGTTTGGTTTGGTTCATCGTGTGCAATTAAAGAAAAAAAACAAAACAAACACACAAAAAAAGACAATTTACATAGACCTTTTGCTTGCTTCTATTTTGATATCATTTAGGCGATGGACTGCTCTTGCTGCATTTGTACAGTATCAAGCATAACAATGTCCTGGTCATAGCAGGAATCCCTAAGGTCTGGTGTAATATATGTAATGAGTAATAATGCAGTCGCCTGCTGTTTCCTGTGTCTCTAGCCGCTATGCTGACCTTCTTCTCTTGATACTGCACATGTCAGCTGGCTCCATTTGCTTCTGGAATTAGCATTAAAATGGCAATCCTTAGAGATTATGCTACAGTCAGAGTAATGATAATGGAGATTTGGAAAGAATTTCCTGGGCTTTTCAATTGTATATTTTAAAATACAACACTTTTCCTATGACAATATGAAGCAAAGATAAAACTTACTGTTTTCTTAAAAAAAGAAGAGAAAAGATTCCTGTAAAAAAAATTGTGTTGGGAGATATATTTCTTCATTTCTTGTTGCCAAGACAGCCTATGGATGTATTTGTCAGAGCAATGTCATTAACGAGATTTTATTGAAAGTTTATCTTAATTGAAAGAATAAATGTTTTTCCTTTCTAAAGTAACTGCAACAGACATGAAAGCTCCTGCCATCTTTGATCAGGTTTTAAAATGAAAGACAAGCTAAATTAGTTTAAAAATCTGATCAATAATTCTAAGATAGGTGGAAAGAACATAAAACTTGAAAAACGGTATTTTTCAGGTACTGAACTTATTGATTAATGAAATTTTGCATGCGCCATTGCATCTTGGAGGATTCCTGTCATGATGTATGTCAAAGTTGTTATATATTTAATCCAATTTATTCTATTGCACTAAACTGTGTTTTCTACATTTGTATCACCTGCCCTTTACCTGAAATTCAGTAGAAAGATATTGTCATAACAGGTTTGCAAGACCGTTTGAAAGTTTAGGGAGGGACAAATAAGATTAAGAAATAGCACACAACACAGCCTATAAAATACAAGCTTTTTTGCTCTAAGATTAACCTTATTGTTTAAAAATCTTAAATTGAGTTTACACTGTATGCTTATAGGTTTTTTTTCTGGTGAACATATATATGTATATAAATCTATATATTTAGATTTTTTAAATGTATTTATGATGCACAGAAAATATAAGGAAACACTGATTTTGTACCACAAGCTATTAACAATGTAAAGAAATACAGTTACGTGCTTCACTTCACAAATTCTTTCTTACATCATCTGATTACGTTTGTAGCACATCAAAACTAAAACACTACTGCCTCGTTAATTATCTAAAAAGATTAATAATTCTAGTATGAAAATAATATGCTTTAGTCTGGCAAAAAGGAAAATAAAATTCAATTGCTGAAAGTTGTAATTGGACAAATTCAGTCCAGAAAATACAGAGAACACTCAACAGTCTAGGAATGTAGTAGATACGCCCTCATTTTCAATCTTTTAATTAAGACTGTATGTCTGTCTAAAAGATACGCTCTAGCTCAACCACAAATTGCAGGTTGGATGTCAAAATAGTACTGAGTTCAATTCTAAGGCCTGTGTTATGCAGGAGGTCCATTCCTGGTCTACATTTATACTGAGATGAAATGCACTTTAAAACTAAGTAGCACATAATTTGATTTCTGTGAATTTTGAAGTCAATGTGTGTTCTTGGGGGTCAGAAAGAAAGAAAGAATGCAAGCGCACAGACTAAATTAAGGGGATAATTTACCTTCCTTATATGACAACACTTTTTCTAGCTGTAGTAGTAGTACCTATGCTCCAGAAAATATGCCAGTGCATCAGAAAAACACAAGTGTTTACATTATTTTTAAAACAGAAATAAATGTTACTTAACTCATTTGTCATTGTGTTATTCAGACACTGTCTCAGCTTACTGTTCTACAGTTCTGTGGAATGGCTTAGAGTAATAATACTACCATTAAAGATCAAGGGATTTTTACCACTTGAAATACCTACTAGCAGGTATGCCCTTTCCCGACCATTAACACAAAATGGAATTAAACTGGATTTCTAATAAACACATGCAAAACAGTTTCTGTGACATGATATAGACAGATGTTCTACCTATGTGACAGAATGAGGGGGAATGGTTTTAAACTGGGTAAATTTAGAGTAGATATTAGGAAGAAATTCTTTACTGTGAGGGTGGTGAGACACTGGCACAGGTTGCCCAGGGAAGCTGCGGATGCTCCCTCCTTGGAAGTGTTCAAGGCCAGGTTGGACAGGGCTTTGGGCAACCTGGTCTAGTGGGAGGTGTCCCAGCCCATGGCAAAGGGATTGGACTGGGTGATCTTCAAGGTCCCTTCCAACCTAAACCATTATATGATTCTATATAAAGATTTTATGATCTCTTTATATACAGTGCTGGGAGCATTACAGAGTGAACATTCCACACAATAACTCAAAAATATCTCAACAAACTCATGAGAATTTAAAGACAGCAATAAAAAACACACTGGAAGATCTGGAGGAATGGTTTACGCAGGAGTATGCAGGCACACTAACTTTTCCCTTCGCTAAGGCAATGTGAAATTGAACTATTCTGAAAACTATCTCTGGGTATCAAGAGCAGAAAAAAGAGCATCTGGCTTAGGCTGCACAAGTCTAGTGGCCTTACTTACACTGACAGTCACGCTAAGCTTTGAACTTTAAACTGAAGCTCAGAACATGCATACATTATTAAACACAGGCTATGAAGCATGGGGCCCCCAGACACTGCAAGGCCAGAAATGAGCCAAGCTGGGCTGACTCAGCACTATGTGCTATGTAAATAGATGCCCTGAAGTCCGCGGGGTTACAAAACCCTTCCCTCCCCCTTCACCCCTGTCCCTGTTATTAGTGGGCTGGCACCAGGCTGGCAGCTGCAGGCAGCTCATCCCTATTCAGACGCCACAAGGATGTGGAGCCAGGAGAAGCAACACCAGCCTTGTGGTGAAAGGCAGGCTGCTTCAGAGGAGACCTTGCCCATGTAAACAGCAGCACTCTGGAAACAAACAGCTTTGGATAACCTGTTCTCCCACATTAACTTCCCATGCTGCTTGCCAGCCAGTCTCCACAGCAGTGACAGGTGCTCATCTGTGTCTGAGACATGGCAGCCCAAAAGCCCTCCTTTCCATCCAGAGTCTTCTCCTGGTTGATGCTTAGTATAGCAACTGTTTGGAGTGCATTGGAGCGCAGAGAAACCCAACAAAAGCAACAGAGAGAGAGAAAGAATAAGGTTTAGGGTTAGCTGTGCAAGCAAGTCCTCAGCCCTGGCTGAGCCTCTGTGGCCACACCATAAGCAAAAGCCTGGGTGCATTGGGCAGCTTATCAGCACCTCTGGGGCTGGCACAGTCCTCAGCACTGGTAGCAAGTACCGAATGAGGTTTTCAACCCATGTGAACCAGCCGGTTAGGGGCTACTGGCTGTGCACAGGGTATATCTTGCTCTTGCTGACACAGTTACTTTTTGCAGTATATTGGAATAGTCATTCTCCAAATAGGCTCATTTACATAAAAGCAAGAGAATAAAATAAACCATAGCAAATTGAAAAAAAAAAGGGGGGGGGGAGGGAGGCAGCAGTGACACTATCAAACAATGTGCAATTAGCTTGTGCAAAGCTGCTGCAGTGATGTGAAAGATGCACCAATGTTTAAGTACTTTAAACGTTATCTTAACCACTCTCCTGTGGGAAGTAACTGCAGTAGTGATGGGATGATCTAACAAGTGTCTCTCCTCTCTGAGTCTTTGGGAGGGAAAGCACTTAATTTTAAAATGCTTACTTGCCAGCACTATGACATTATCACATCTGATGACTCTTACAGTACCAGCACCATTTCCCCATTCCTACTTAACTTTTAACTAAGATGTCAAAGCTGTAATTTTCATCAATGAATAAAAAGGCAATGCATTTTTAAATGGCAGAATTACTCATTAACTTCACAGACTTTCTTATCTACTACTGAATGACCATCCCTGAGCTGTCTAACTGAGATGGCCTTAGGGAGTTGCTCTGTTATCAGCTGAAGTAGCAGAACTCTTTGAAGTCCTTCTCTTGTAACATCAAGTTAAAAAGAAAACACTGCCTCCAAGGAACTCTAATTACAGTATTGCATTTCCAGGAACATAGCTTTATACTGACCCAATGGTTCAAGGTACACACATCATTTTCTTGTCACTGTGATAAATTAATAAAGCAAAATATATATTTTATATGTTTCCCATGCCAGAAGGCTTTAAATATATGGTTACAAAAATAATCAAGGTCAGAAATCAACTCCAATAAAACAAATGAAACTGTAATGAGGATTAAAAACCAGGTCATTCATCCGCTTTGCAGTTCTATTTACAGTGTGTTTACGTAGATTATTTACCAAATTGTGTATATGAACAGATTAATGGAAGTGGTAAAGAACAGAATAAAAACAGTAACAAGGAGAATGTCAAGAGTTAAAGTTTTTGTTGCTATAGCTAAACACAAAACAGCTAAACAGGTTGCATAAAGTTTTGTTTCTTTATGAAAGGCTATTTTACCCTTATTTTTAACTGCAGTCAGATAATGGAAATATGTCTCTCTCATTAAAATCTATGTACTTTAATTTGGTGGTTTGGAAAACTTTATAGCATTTTGCCTTTCTGAAGAAACTGAGGAAAAATTCTGTTCATTTAATCTCCAGAAAGGCAGTCACAAAGCAATGACTTTGTGTGGAGAGGTTCTAGCGAACAGAAATAAAAGATCCCTGAGAAAACACTACTACTGTTTGGAAAATTTTGTCCACTAATTTAAAAAAATTGATTCAGAGTCATACACTTTACAATTTATGAATGGGGCAGAAATACAAAGACTGAACTAACCCTACACAACAGTAATGTACACTGTTTACATTACAAGAATGTATTCTAATTTTTCTACAGGGAGCACTTAGAGTTAAATTATAAAGCAATATTTTTTTACATAAAAATCCTACTGGGAAATTATATAACCTGAGTATTACAGAGGCAATATGTCTAACAGATTAATTATATCAACTTAAGAATTCCAAGTTGCCTGTATTTAACTGACTGGGAAATGCACATTTCATTGTATTTTTAATGCTGTATTAATCTCCAGTACTTCAACTAACCCAGGCAGTCAAACACTTTGGAACAGTGTAGTGATATATCTTAACTTTGTGTCAAAGACCTTCCCTGTTATAAAAGCTTAAGTATTCATTAGAAATTCAGGTAAAATAGAAAGGACTGATTAATCAAAAGACAAAAGATACTTGGTTCCACTACTTTTCGAATGCCATTAGGAGGCAATGGGATGAGCTTACTTACAGTTAGTTTGCCACCTTGTTTAAATGACATATTTTGCTGAGCAAACTCAGCTCCCCACAAATTCTGCCTCATTCCCAGCATTCTTCTGGTCTTTAAATTTGCATCAATCTCAGTATAGTGAGAAGTCATTTATGTTTCAGCAAGTTTAGGATCAAAACTTCTCTTTATTGTCCCACTGGGTAAAATGGGCTTGGATATCAGCAGGTGGCCTTTTCTAACATGTCACATGTAGAAGACCTACAGGACAGTACTTCAGAATCTGCATCAAAAAAGAAAATTGGAAAGGTCTAGGAAACACTGTTTCTAAGGGCATTTTCCTATATACATGTTCATGGATCCAGGTGTAAATACCCCACTAATCACAAGTTCTCCACAAATTCTGACTTGAGCAGGTGGCAATATTTACCAGTTATATTACTCATATTATTCAGATATGCTCATGTGTATTTAGGGACCTACTAATCAACAAAAAATATCTGAAAAGTAATAATTCACAAAAGAATAGCAGAAAGAAGATCAACACATAAACAGGAAATTTCCGTCAGCTTTATAAAACCAATAGCACCTTTCATCTCTCTCCCTCCAATCCGTGCCCATACTGTTCTCTCAACTAAAGAATTCATTAAATACATCCATGTTTAATCCAACTTTTTCATAAACTCAAAAATCTCGGTTGTCTCTTGAAAAGCCTTAAACACTTTAATCAATTACTTTGGTAGGGTTCTAGCTGGAGATCGAGCTTTGTCATCACACTTCAGAGAAGATGTCAGATAACTCTATGGAGTCAAAAGGTGACCAGAAAAGAATAACCAGGAGTCTAGATGTGTCTTCAGAGGAAAACAAGCAACAGTGCCCTAAAGAATGGCTAAAACTGAAAGGGAGACATGATAACAGTTCTTATTTATGTAAAAATTCCTTTTCTGTAGCTTAGTAATATATGCAGTTTCTTAAACACTGCTGAGAAGTTTTAATTAGACATAGTTATCCGTTGCGAGATTTGGGAGCAGACTATGGTTGAAGAAAGGTTATCTTTCAACTCCTGCATGCCATTACAAAGCATGCCTCCTCTGACTCGCATGCAAAGTATGAAAAGCAAAATTACTGTACAGCCAAAATAATGTAGGATGGCATTCTCAAGTGTCAAAACCACTGCTTTTGATTTGGTTAACCTGAATTCTTCAAGTTCGAACTTTCTGTCAAGAAGACAACAGGACAATCCCTTGAGGCTTGTTCTTTCTGGAGGTATGGATTAGAAGAATGATCTAACAAATCTTGACCCACAAATGCTGCCACAGAATGAATTCAACCTCGGTATTGCCTAATGCAAAAACTGTGACTTCCGTGCTATTTTCTTTAAGTGGTCTTCTTATCTTTACTTTAAATCATGAACTGAAAAAAATAATCTAAACCCAATGTTTTTAAAAAACCAAGTCATTGATAGAGGCAGTCTCAATTTCCATGACCTGAATCCCACAATTCTTTGCAATGACTCCAAATAAATCTGGTTTTGTCTGTCATGATAGTATCTGGAGACTGAGGGGTCTTGGAGGTCTGGTTGGGTGGGTTTTTGTTTTTTTGTTTTGTTTTGTTTTCTCAATGTCACTCTGTTTTTATCCTTTATTCTGGATGAATGTGGAGATATGTCAGCGAGTTAACAGATATTAAATGCTAATTTCAGTGGTTTCACAATACTGTGCAAAATCACTGTATTGAAAGGTTTACTGAGTTTTATGTAGAGATGTATAATGTGGCAGATTGTCAGGGATGAGAATTCCAAAGACTTTCTTCATATTGCTAGTCACTATCACAGTGAATAAATATTTTCATTTCAGATTTGCGTGTGCATGTGCATTTATGTGCATGTGTGTGACTACAAAGTCCCAAAACACCAGTAGTATGATGATGGAAATGCACAGCAGTAGATAAATTAACAATATTTATGGGAATGGTAGTCCAAGTTACCTGAGGAGACTAGCTCTTGACAAATATACGTCCTTACTTGCATTCTGAGATCTATTCCAATGAGGACCTGCTGCACATGTGTTTTCATTGGGCATTTTCTTCTTCATTGCTAATATGTGATAAAAAGGAATTCATAAGAATAACCAAGTCAAATACAGTATTTGTTACACCATTATTTCTGTAAGAAGGATAACAAAACCACTGTTTGCCATTTAGCTTAATGCAAAACTCAGACATTTCAATGGTAAAGGCACTACAGAAAGGTAGACAAGGCAGAGCTGTTCAATACCGGCGTCTTAAAATATTGCCATTGCTGCAGGGGATATTTCCACCCTACAGGATGCTGTCTGTAAGAACAAGTTCCTACACAGTTCCTGCCTATTATACCTGCAGGACATAATGAGATTTGAAAGATTCAGTGTTGTGTGAGTGATGTTTTTAAATAGAACTAGCTTTCCTAAAGAGGCAAGGTTTCTACTGATAGATTGTGTATGTGTCTGCTTTCTTGTCTCCTAATAACTTTGCGCAATACAGTCACTTTGAAACAAATTTAACATCAGACTCTGAGTCTCTGAGGTAATGACACTCCTACAAGTTCTGTGAAAATGAGCAACTAGAGCCATAAGACTCTACACATAATCAGTGTTTCCAGCAAGAAAAAGGTAACAAAAGCTTTCAGGTAGCAGTTGACTCACAAATCAGCATAAACAACCATTAATGACAACAGCCTCATGGCTTACCTGAGCATCACAGATTACATGGAAATTAAGTGGAGTTACATGCATACCTATCCGTAAATTCAGAAAGAATCAGGAAACAACCATCAGAACTTGGTTTTCTCCTTTGAATAGCATTTTTGCCTTTGACTGCCTGTAGATTTGGGGTTTTAACCAAAGAAATCCAGGTATCACGACAGAGCACTCCAGTGTGCAACCCTAACATTAGGAAAACTTTCCAAGATGTTTCTCTATAGCCATCATGGAGAGGCAGAAAATACCCAGAAAATACTCTTATGCACTACTTCTTTTCCCAACCCCTTCCTCTGTTGCTGTAGGAAGCTCATCTCCATGCACAGTGACAGAGCCTATGGCGAATGGAAGGTACCATTAACTACAGAGTATTCTTGACATTTCAAAAACATCATCAGAGCAATAGGGCAGGAAAACAATTTTGGGCTTAATGATCTAACTGCTTTGTGTTACTCACATGCTGTAAATGATGCCAAGTTTCAATGAGCAAATGAAATGAGAAAAGGACTGGACAAGGAAAATTTGTGTCCCTTTTGATGCAATTATACATACAGCAGTCCATATCTACCTAGCCCAGTTTTCCATTTCTTCTAATTAAAAACAATAAATCAGGGCAGTGTACTGCCGGGTTTTATTGTGGGGTTTTTTTATGCAGATATTTTGACTTATCAGTTTGACATCAGCATCAATTAACAACTGGACCTCAAAAGGGCATCTTCTGTTATTACGTTTAATTTCCGATCCATTCCAAAGCCTACTAACAAAAGTCTTTGGACTAAAAACTCACCTACATTCATGATGTATAGCAACAGGACTGACAAAAATAACAGAATAAAGATGGTTACATTTTATCGTAAAAGTATTGAATAATAATGGAATATCAGATTTGAGTAAAAACATTATTTGCCTTTACTACATGTTAGGCTCTGTCTTCCAGAAAAATTATGTAGGAGATACACATAAACTCGCTCTGAATCAAATGGTGCTGTCAAGTACTCAGTGCAGAAATGTCAGTTTGGGTCCTGAAAGCAAGAATATGCCTCCTCACTACAGTACTATTCCCACAAAATAATTCTATCCTCACCAAGAGAATACAGATTATTTTAAGGCCATGCAATACAATCATTGGTGGCTGCACTGTGCCCCATCATGCAGACATATTAAATGCTATTCAAGAGGTTTTTTCCTTCATCTGTATTTTATTTTAACCATAATTAAGCAATTTACATTAACAATTGAAAATAAGAATAAGAGGAATTTTTTTCAGTCAAGTTTAATGCCTCTCATAGTAATATCCTCTGAAGATTACAGATACAGTTTGATAGAACTGCTGAATTAAAAAACTGCTGTACAGCCCATGGAAATCTATCAGTTTAAAAATATCTTTGGAGTAGCACTGCTTACTTTTTTTTATAGCTACATGCAAAAAACTGTATCATAACCTCATCCTCATCCCTTTTAGTTAAGTTTTAAAATTATTTTAAATATGCAGAATCTCTACTCTGTCAGTAACTTTGAAATGTATATTATTAAAAAAGCACAGTGAACTTGGATTAAAGAAGTAAAACTACTCTATCTCTTAGTGCTATAGCATCGGAAAAAAACAACTGTTTCAAGAATTTCCAGTCTTACCATTCTGGTATACTTTTGTTGAAGAAAACAGGATTAAAACAGAATACAGTAAGTAGCCAAAATATGTAATTTGCTCAAGGTGCAAAAAGATCTATGTTTCTCATTTAAGCAAACACAGAGCTCATTTTCCAAGTCCTTTAATGAATAAGTGTTCAAGGAGCTGACGGGAGTTTTAGTCATTTGACTCTGGTTACAGTCAAGCAGAGTCTTGTTGTTAAAATCTCAATTACCACTCTGAGAATTGAAGTGTTGATAGAGGCTTTGCTTATGCCGTGTGTCTCCAGAAAGCTGTCTACAGCAAGGTACTTTCCTCTTTATCAAGCAAGCAACTTGGGTCCAAATGACAGCAGAACAACGGCCATAATATTTTTCATAAACCTGTTGGTAGCGGCATTTTGACTGCTCCAGCCAATGCCAAATATCTCAAGATAAATTCTAATGCTGGATACAGAAATGTAAAAACCATGCTCACTTGATGAAAAGGCTCCCAAATTACTAAGTTGGAACATTATTTCTGCTTCACATTTGTACTGAACTGCTTTAACAGTGGTAGTGGTCGACTCCAAACATGTGGGAAACCCTCCCTGCTGAATACAAAATATTTGTGAGTTAAAAATAACTCAAAATATGTACTTCACGCCACCACAAACACAATATTTGAGTACAAAGGGCAAAATAGGTAATAACTACAGTACTCGACTACTTAACAGTTTAGCAAATATTTCTACAGGAATGCAATGAAATTAAGTATTTCATCATTTTATCCTAGTCTTCAGTTGAAGAATTTAGGATTATTCCAAAAAGCAAAATGACTTTCACTCAATTTCTTATGACATACCACCTGTTCTTTAGGTATTGTAAAATGCATCCTCTTATTCAGACTTTGTAGCACAACAAACATAAATGGGCACAGAAAACAGATAAAAATAGCTGAGCTATGTCTAACATAAAAAATATATTTATATACACTCACCTATGGTTTGAGATTGCCTGTGACTAGATATAATAAAACAACAGTACTAAAAAAAAAATAAATCTATACATCATAATGCACACGATCTACTAAAACAGTAAGACTTGAAAGAAGATGTAAGTAAAAGGAAAATGGGAAACTTCCACTGATGCTTTGGAAATACCTGATTTATATTTAACTCCTCTATTACATCTACTGTTCATATAGTCAGAGTATTTACTACCAAATTAGGATGGGGCTTTCAAAAGCTCTCAATGTTGGTTAAATCTGCTACCACTGAAGTTAATGGGGGCCAGATTCACAGATGGTGTAAATCGGCTTAATCCTATCAAATCCAGCTTTGAGTGTTTTATCACTAACTTCACTGAGTACAGATTAGGCCGCTGCCGAGTCTTTTGAAAATCCCACTCCTTAATTCTTCTGCACACAGTAAATTTAAAGCCCAGTAATTAAAAAAAGAAAAAAAGGAAAAAATAAAACTCTAGGCAAAACAAGGCTACTAGCTCCAGAGGGGTCCACTTGTCCTCTCAACCAACATCCCAGCTGAGGCCTGTAATCCCAATTTTCAAAGATAGACAACCTGTACATACTATTATTAAAAAGAATCCTGTCTCTTTCTAAGGGAAGTAGTAATAAGCTCACTAATTCACAACCAGCCACTGACTTGTGAATGAAATATTCTAAAGCTACTTGATAAAATCAGGTGAGGCCAACAACACGTACAGTAGCTAATTTTTGTATCATCTTAATCTGAGCCAAATTAAGACTGTAATCATAATGTATTCATCTCATGATGTAACAGGACAACTCAAAATATTGGTTTGATTAATTTGCCATCAATCTTAAGAAGTTGTAAATTACTCTGTAAGTTAAATACCTTGAAAGCAAAGAAGGGAACTTTTTGCCATAAGAGCAAGAGAGATGATATATGGTATCAATTTCTAAGAGTATAAAATTCATAGTGTATAAGGTCAAGTGAACATTGCATAAGTACTATTAATTTTCACCCATATAGTGTAATAACAAATCTACTAGCTAGAGCTATGACAAAACAGTTCTATTTGTTAGAAACAGTTTTGTATCACAGATAAAGAACTGTAAAGACTGCTAGGTAGTTTATATTTCACACAGTTTGGAAAAGCAGACTCCTTTTTGACGTCCATTCCATCTTGTTTGCAAAACCTCACTCTGTATGTGGAAGGCAGCTGTAGAAAGGATGGGTTTCGTACCATTTCATTTAGTATTCAGTGCCTCTCTCAAAAGATATTTTCATGTTACAGAGCCACAACAGAAAAGAAAGAAAATAAAAAGCATTTGATCAGCTGTATATCAGGGAACAGTCTAACCTCCTGGCTGCCTCTGCAGGTGACCAGGCAGAACAGTCATGGTCAGGGCCATGAGAAGGCTGAAGGCAAGACAAGCAACTCTCTTCTCCCCAGGGCCCCTGAAGCAATTGCGAGGGACTCCCAGTGCTGTCTCTCTTGAGAAAAGCGTAATGTCAAAATTGTAAGCATTGCAAACCAATACGTTTTCTTGCACTTAGGAGGACGCTGTTCCTGTTCTGCATACCTTTCTTACACTTCCGTAATTTTTTCTGCACGTCAAATGTCTCTAAAGAAAGTGGAAAAGTTATGCACGTGACCTGGATGTTTCCATGTTATAAAGACACAGAACACGATAGGAAAATTGTTTCTGAGGTTTTTACACTCATTTAGTTAAACACTGTCAAAGACTAAATGCATATCATCATGTCTCTGGCATAGAAAAACAAAGTACTTCTTAACCGAGACTGAAAATATGAAATAATGATTACAATCTCATTATTCTTTGAGACTGGAACCCATCACACAACCTGTTTCACAACTGGAATCAGATATTTAGAAAGACCTCTTCATCCCCTCATGAGTTTAGTCACGCAATTGAAAGGTGCACATGTAGGCCAGTTTTACAGTTTTATTATGATAACAACATTTCAAATGCTATTGTCTGCAATCACCTTAACTTTTGAGGCCCATTAACATCTTACTCCTCTATCTGTCTTCTGTTTAATCAATATGTCCTTTACTCCATTTTTCCACACAGACAACTAACCTCATGATTCCTAAGTAGCATCCCTGTACCAGTAATGCTTCCCACAAAAGTCTCAAAGTCACAACACAGTTTTATCACGGTTGTCCTGTTGCAATATTTACACAGAACTCAAAAACTGCTAGGCTGCTAATGGGCTGTCATCATCACTTACCAATTACTTCTTTCATTATTAGCTTATATTCCCTTTGGGTGTTTTTTCTTTACCTATCTACTATCTCACATCACGGTATCATACAGAGCATACATTGCATGCAGTTTCTTCTCCTCCTGTTTTCCTTCTCTATTTAGCAACTTAAATGACTAAACTACAGCAACTGTTTATTACAGTGTTAATAAATTATAGGGGGGCGAGCACCCCTCCCAAAAGTAAGACCCATCTTTAACATCCACATTCAAAATGTATTGTCTAGCTTTCCAGCAAGTCAAAAATTCCAAAACACAAAGAGGTCATACAAAACTAGAGCAGGAAGATGTGCTTGGTTTTTATTTGTAAGTGTACCTTTGCACTTAATTCCAGTGAGTAACAGACTTCTTGAAATAGTGCTTTCAGATCTCAGGTTCTGTAGTAACACATCGTAATGATCACTCAGTTTCGTTCTTTTCATTCCAGGGAAATAACGAAGAGAGACAACTTCAGTTGCAAAGGAATCCAATGAGATCTCTTCCATGATGCACCCTTTGATAACCACATGTGTTCCCAAGGGATTTCAGAGAAAGATCGTTGAAGGTTGCTCTCCATAGGAAAATATAAGTACAGTAAACTCCACTGGAGTGCTCATAGGGATTTACATACAAAATCCAGAACAGAAATTAAAAAAAAAAAAAATCCCTCTCAGGCGTTAAATCTTTAATCCTTGATTATTTGTCCAGCAAGGTGACAGATGGCAAATCTACTGCTATTATTAAAGCTCTTCCCCTGCATTGGCATCTGTTTTCCCGGGGGTAAGTAGATCGAGGGAGTTTGCCTGCCTAACCAAATCAGCCAAGTCTAGATATGACTCCTTTCAGTATATTAATACTGCACAGAACTACATATCCTCACATTGTCTTCCAGCATCATGCCTGCTAGACATATATTAGGTTGTCATGATATTCTCTTCCAGTCTTGCATAAAGAAGAATCTAAACTGATATTAATTTACACCTATCTACATATTTCTAGTACATGAATTGCTGACATAAATAGGCATCAAATATTACCAGTCTCAGAGAACTGCAATTGTAGTCATGGAAACAAGATCCAAGCATCAATTTTAATTTGGAATTCAAAATGAATGATCATTAAAAGGAGGTTTATATTGACAAACTCTTTGATACAGCTGCGTGTTCCTGCAAGCATATCTAATTCCCTATCATACAGACCAAGACAAAAATGAAGCTGCAAATGAGTATCTGCATCTATGGATGTTCAAGCTGGGGTGGGGGTGAGGGGGTGCCTGGATATTCAGGATGCTGCACTTACGACAGAATCATTGTTCAATAAAAAGCATATTCTTCGTTTCAGAGACCTGAAGGTACTAGCAGTTACTTGTGACATGTTATAAGAGTTTGCCATCCAGCTTAAAAGAAACAAAAGAACATTGTATCTTTACATGAAAACTTCATAAAAACATCCAGGGTAACAAAGAGAACTTGCTGAGCTTTTCCTTATAGTCAATCCTTTTGCTTTTTTGAAACATACGTAAACTCTAAGTGGTGTCTGGCAGGGACTCAGTTCTGTTTCCTCTTGTTTCAGAAGGGGAAATTACAACCTAGTTCAGAACTCTTAACAGTTAAGGATTTTGTCTTCTCTAAACCCCAATTACATTCTTCCCTTCAAAATATAAAAGATACATTTTGCTCTAAATGACACTTAGCAACATTTTGCATTCCCTGGAAATTTTATGAACATCTTAATGGAAGTACTTTCCATTACTAAATGTTAGACTACAATCATAAACTAAAAGATAATAAGCTTTGAGACTGTGGTGATTATTACTTGTATAATATATATAATCCATACACCTCCAATGCTAGTACTGTAACCTGCCTTGCAGAAATAAACAACTGGTATCCACTATTTAAAAATACTACTTTTTTTTGTTCTGGAGGAAGGGGAAAGGTGTATGGGCAAGGGCTGTAATTCATTCAGATTAGTTCCATTAACTGCTTTTTACAAACAATTTCAAATAAACCAAATAAAGACAAACGAAATAAAAGAAGCCATCTGCACAATTAAATGGTCAGTCAGCACATTTAACTTACAGAAGCCCTATTACCAAGCAATGTAAACACTATCTCCCTGAGCTGACATCCTGGCAAAAAAATATGCATCTTTCATGTGTTTGAGGTTAAAGCTCCTGTGAAGTGGTATACCTTGCTCTAGAGAAGAGGGCAAACATATACTTTATCTATAAAGAAGAAGTGGAGAGGAAACAGACTCTCTCAGTGGTGTTCAGTTTATAAACAAGATTAAAAAGAAGGAAGCTTAAAACATGGAAAATGCAGTAATCGGAATCTTACCACTTTTCCCCCCCCAACTCCACTCACCCCCCAGTTGGTACAAATGGAGTTAAAAGACAAGCAAGAAGGAAGAAAAATGTATGTGATAACAAAAGGCAGCTACTCATTGTGAAACGTGCACACTCACTGCCTCCTGTAAAGAACGCATTGTTTAATCCTGATAAATAGTTTTGGCATAGTCAGGTTTCCTGAACTTCTTAATTATGGACAATTTGCTTTCTCCTGCCACCTAGATTATTAAACTGGTTGATTTATTTAAAATGAGCGTTTTGAATATAGAAAAAAAAACAACCCAGCTATTAAGCAGTATGACTCAGGCATGTACCATAATTTTTCCAGCAACAAAACAAAAGGTCAAAGGCTGAGCTTAGAACTGACAGGTTGGCTGTGCTGTAAATCAATACTAGCCTTTGTTGACCACAGCGATAGCTTTTTGGATAAAGGTCAAATCATTTAGAAGGCTCAAAGAATAGTAATGAAACCTTGTGCCTAATTTCTTCTTTTTTTTCTACACCCTCAAAATATACTTCTCCTGTATTAGTTCTTTACTGAACAGAAAGATGAAATGATAAACCACAAATCACTCAGTTACCAGTCATAAATGGGAGAGAGACAGAAATCATCATCCATAAACTCTAAAAGTTCCCTTGACACCAGAAATTAAGAGGATGATGCCTTTCCCTGCTGGTCTAAGAGAGTGATTACTAGCGCTGTGCTAGTGCTGTAAAATACCACTTAATTTGGAATTCACCATGAGACTGCTACTAGTTGGGTCAATAGCCAGAAAGTGAAAGTCAGCAGTGACAGTCTGCCACTCAAGAATGCTTTTGCTATCCATGTAGAAAAATTTTATGCATCTGAAAGGAGCCGCTAGCAACGGGATGCAGCTGCAATTACACAAGGAGAAGCAATGACTGGAGCAATACTAGCTGAGCCTATATGAAAGGATCTGGGGTCTTTACATTGCAAACTATTCTGGTACCCAGCTAATGTTTCCTATAGCACTGCCTCCCTGATCCTCTCATCACAAAGCACTGCTCTGAGCCAGGTCAAACAGGAGAAAGTTCAGGGCTAGGCTAGAAGACAGCATTTATTTTGAAAACAGAAGCATCTCAATGAATCCAGAGTAGCTCTGACTGTCCTTTGTGAGAAAGAAGTATGTCCATTGTCCACACTGAAAAGATAGAGGTAATTCATGCAGATCTTTTGGAATAGACACATCTTATCTTGAGATAAATTGCTGCAAATAGTTAGATAAAATTAAACCATAAAACTTTTAATTATACAACCTTCAGGGAGTCATCACTGTTTTTTCTATTGGTACAAACTCTGTAACTGGAGTGTCCAGTGTTTACTTTGCAAATGCATTGAGAAGGGCAGTGCCTTGTCTGATAATTTCTTTTGATCTATTAAAGTTTTATCAGTTTCAACAATTTTTTGCTACTGATTTAGCATTCTGATTAGTTACCACTCAGGTTCTTCCCTATTGACAGATTCCTATTTGGAAGAATGTAAGCCACTTTGTCACTACACGGCAGGGGTGAGAGAGCCTATCTCCTGCATTTTGTCAGCTTGGCAAGCAGAGATTTAGGATTCAGAAGAAAAGGCAAATGCTTTTCTCTCAGTTTTGACGAAGGTCAGC
>NW_010204883.1:0-2298 GCF_000695765.1 Mesitornis unicolor | reverse complement strand
GGAATCTGTGCTTTCCTGGAAAGTCCCCTCCTACTACTATTTTACACTTTGCTGGAATCAGTGAAGAAAGGTTCAAAAGTCTGAGGTTCTTTCCAAGGCCAGAAAGACCAAGAAGTAAGTAATCCCCATCTAAGTGCATGGGTCTTACCACGAGGCCTCAAAAGCTCTCCTCCCACTGCTTTGCTATTGTTTAATGTATTTCTGCCTGTCATGTCTATGTAACTTATAAATGATTTGTATGTCTTTCATGAACGTTATCTTTGCTTCATAGCAAAGCCGCGTCTGAAATACAATTCTGCGTGCAACCAGATTCAAAGGTCATACCCTTACACGCAACTATCAAAAAGATTTAAACAGACCTCTTAAGCTCAGTCTTCACGTGTCATGTGCCCTGCTCAAATCACTCCATTTTTTGCCTTGTTTAAAAAACAGCAGCAAAATTCCTAACCTGGCTGTAGGATGGGTCTGTCAGTTCATGACAGACATCATGCACAGATTACCTTAAAATGGGAACATTCATTTGAAACGGACAGGCATTATTTAAAAAAGAAGAAGAAGAAGAAAAAAAAAATCTTCCTGCAGTTTTCCAAAAGCATTCCAACGAGGTTACTTACATCGCTTTGAAATTTGTTTGACTTACGGGAAGGCCACAGCCCAAGACTGGCAGCTGAGACAGTAACAGAGATGAAAGTTTTTTAGCTTCCAGATTCAAGGGGGAATACAGCTGCTACAGCTGGGTCTCTCAGGTCTCAACACTTACTATAGCGATCAAGAAAATGATAATGTTTTATGTCTCAGTTTGAAGAATGCATTAATAAAAACAGTCCTTAAAGAGAATGAAAAAAACCCCAAACTCCAAATAATTAATCAAACACTAAGTTTTTAGTTCTGGAAATTGAAGTGAGCTGATTTTAGGGAAACCAGGTTCTGTAACGTACTGAGTTACCACCTCTGCGTGAAACTGCTATCGGTGAGACTCAGTACTATCTTTATTATTTTTTTTTAATAAAATGATAGTCATTTATTTCTTGTAACCCCACAAATGTTTTTAATTGATATATGGCAACTTATATATGAGATAATTACCAAAAATTCTTGTAGACTTGTAGAAAAAAAGAGAAAAACAACATTAAATGTGGACCAAGGCAGATATAATGAGAGACTGTGATACGAAGCACAGTTTCAAAGAAAAACAACAATAATAACCGAAGTGGAAAGGACTGGAGATCCTTAAGACCACTGATCAAGAGTGATCATGTGAACAGTGACTGTGAAACAAATGTTTGTGTGATACTTGTACATTGTCCCCTGGGAACTTCATGTGAAAGTTGGAGGGTGGGGGAGAAAAAACAAAAAATACGGATTTTTAAGAAAATAAGTATCCTATTCCATATATGAATTTTTACCACTGCTGCTAATTTTGGAACTTATCTGGAAACAAAGACTGATTTAAAAAAAATACGGTAGCATGGTTACAGCTGTTGTTAAAGTACACAAGTCTATGTGACCAACATGAAATTCCTACTATTTTAACTGAAATTATTCAGATTGTGGAACAGGAAATAATTAGCTAAATCACAGAGGAAAGCACCAAACCAGAAACTAAAATTCAAAGTTTCAGGCTCAGTTCATAAAAGGGTTTCAGTTCCCAACTGAGAACAGTGCAAATGGCTAAACAAACTAATAAAGATGATGACAGTATTTCAATTTTGGTGTTCAAGTATGAACAGAGAAACTTTGGGAATTTGCCTTCTGCAGTGTTGCAGGTCAGTGTGCTGGTTTTGGCTGGAGTTAATTTTCTTCACAGTAGCTGGTATGGGGCTATGTTTTGGTTCTGTGCTGAAAACAGGGTGGATAACACAGGGATGTTTTAGCTACTACTGAGCAGTGCTTACACAGAGTTAAGGCCTTTTCTGGTCCACCAGTGAGGAGGCTGAGTGCGCACAAGAAGTTGGGAGGGGACACAACTAGGACAGCTGTCCCCAGCTGACCAAAGGGATACCCCAGACCATATGACATCACGCTCAGCAACAAAAAACTGGAGTAAGAAGAAGGAAGGTGGGGACATTCAGAGTGATGGTGTTTGTCTTCTCAAGTAACCATTACGTGTGATGGAGCACTGCTCTCCTTCAGATGGCTGAACACCTGCCTGGTAATGAATAAGTGAAGTGAATAAACTCCTTGTCTTTCCTTGTGTGGCTTTTGCTTTACTTATCTCAACCCATGAGCTTTCTCTTTTTCTCTTCCAGTTCTCTTGCCCATCCACTCCAGAAGGCTGTGCTGCCATTTAGCGAGACC
>NW_010204882.1:29579-48041 GCF_000695765.1 Mesitornis unicolor | reverse complement strand
CATGTTTGATTCTCACCTTCCAGAAAGAATGTTAGACTGCTGGGATCAGTAGCTCAGTTTGGTATGCATCTTTGGACCTGAGTATTTCCAGAACTTTTCTATGCATAACTTCAAAACCAGCAAGGAAGGTGCTGAGCCTGTGCTGTGAATAGGGGAGAATTAAACAGAAGGACGTGAACAAAAGTAAAAAGGAAATAAACAAAAAATACTGTTCTATCTATGCTTGCTTAAAACCTCAGGCATTGTTCCTTCTAAATACCATGCATTTTTCTGCTAAGCAGGGAAGGAAAAAAAATATATTCTGCTTACTTTTGCTTGATACAAAAAGTATGCATAATTTTTAACTGCTTCATGTATTCAGAACCATTTATTATCTCTATTATGTCAAGCAATCAAACCTAGGTAAGCAAGATACAGTAATTTTGTTGTTGTAGTTGTTGTTCTAAAGATAAAATCTTTGGAAATGGGCTCACAGAAAAGTAAACCTAAGGTAGTTCTCAACTTTGAGGCTGTTCAAAAGCTAAACTTTTATTAGAATGCATTTTTTGAATAGTTTTTGTCCCACTCCAAATTGAAAAAAAAGTGGACTGCTTGACCTTTGTCTTTTTGTTAAAACAGAGTGCTCAAGTTAAATTTCTTAATTTGTAATGCAACGTATATAAAATTCCATATTTTTTGTAACAGTCCAGTGGGAGGCAACCACTGTCCCCAAGTCCTGCATCTGCATTGTCAACTTGCCTGATGTTATTTTGAAATCTTAGAGCATTTGGAGGGTTGTGTCTTTTATTTGCATGCCAAATGCAAGGATTGGGAGTTCTTGTAAATATCTCAGCTTTGTTTTTCATCTTGAAGTAAATCTCTAGCCTTCATGTTTGTTAAGAAAATCATGTAAATTATAATCTCGGTTATTAGAAAAAAATCGAAAGGCATATGAAAAAGAAACAATTATTATCCTAGAATGTCATAGCTCTTTTATTAGTTTTGTGATTTTAGAATATGTACTGTATCCCAATATGTGAGGAAAAATGGGACCTAGAGGCAAATTTCATAATCTGAGCTTTTTTTTTTTTTTTTCTTCCCTCCTCCCCCATTCCCTATGCTTGTATTAGATGACTGCAGGAAAAAAAGGGTGGTGGTGGGGTATGTGCATAAGACATAGATTTGTTGATCGCATAATGGTGCCCATTGTTCCCAGTGAGCAGTGAATGTTTCTGCGACTTAATTGTCCTCCACAATGAGTAACATGCTCTGTCTTGTACTGGGGTAAATCAGCGTTTCAGAGACAGAAACACGTGACTTTGTCTTAGCAATCTGCTTATTATTAGAGTATGTTGTTTCTTGCTCAGCATTAGAAAAATGAGCTAAATAGAAGTCACATTCATACAAAATGTTTATTTTTCAAAAGTGATGAAGAAAACTGAATAAATATTTGAGGTAAAATTCTAGCTGCCCTTGACATTGTGTAATAAATGTCCGTGGTTCAAGACTTCAGTCTTTACGACTATACTTCCTAGTGGAAACTTTCACGAGCTCCCTGTTATTCAATGGGAACTGGCATCTCTATGCCATTTGGTATAAATCCTAGCACTCTTCACAATCAACTGTCTTGTTTGTGTGCAGAAGTTTCCTGACACTAGAAAGGATATAGTTGCATTTAGTCAGAGAAATTTCCTTTTTGTAGCCCATATTAAAAAAAGAATTAAGTCAATTAGCCTGAAAGCATGTATAAATATTTTATTAAGTGAAGGCCAATATGAATACTGTGATTGGATCCCTGATAAAGATATGGAAGTTGAAGTCCCAGCAAAGTTGAAATAAATGGAAAAAATATTTTAATGGATGAGATCCCCCTTGCTGATTGGTATTTGTCACCTGTACTTTGGCAGCACTAATATAACCTGGTTTTATGTCAAAATAGCATCAGAATATGAAGCATTTCCATTAGGAAATTACAATGTGATTTTTTTTCATTACTTAAGAGCAGCCAACATCTAGCATTCTCTTGATAAATGCCATTGTAAATAAAAGTTAGACCAAATAGTTTATACTTAAAAGTATGGAAGGATCTTCATAGATTAGTAGTTCCATTATGCTACTTCAGCTTTTTATGAAGTTTGGTGATTTTATGAAAAACAGATCATGTCTTACAAACCTTATACATATTTTTTGAGATCACAACTTTGACATTTAGTGTTAATGTAACAAATTTAGGTGCTTTTAAGATTTGCCATAACATGATTTGTGTGACTAGAAAACCTGTAATAATGCAGAAAATACCCCAACAACTGAACGCTCATCACATCGATCCTATGTGATCATGATGCAAGATTATAATCATCCTTCTGAGAAGGTTTGCTTCTGGTAGAGTCTTGATAGCCTCTGTCTCTGCTTTATGCTATTTAACATGGTGAGACGGTAGAAGATGCTGGCGAGGGGAGGAAGGAATATGGATCAGAAAGGCAATGTTGTATTTGTAGGGATAGTGCCAGTGTTAGATATTTAAATCTGACTCTAGGTCTGGTCTCTGGAAGGAGGTAGAGATGAGCTGTGAAAACCATTTAAGATGAGAGGAAAATGTCCTTTAGAAAGACAGTCTGGGAGCTCAGTTGATTTAACTTAAGTGGATGGTGGAGAACTAGCTTGAACTGTCCAGGCAGATATGTGGAGAAAACGTGGCAATAGATGTTTCTTAAGCTTTCAAAAAGTCCACTGTCTGAAAACTACATCTAGGCTAACTCAAACCAGTCAGTGTGTATTTTCAAGATGATGTGGCATTAATTGTTGGAACAGTTTGCCAACAATAGTATTGGGTTGAAAAGTTAAAGGAACTTTGGTGATGTTTTAGCTCAAAAATTATTTAATTTAGGACAATCCTACAGGGGTCGGCCTTGAACCTCCTGCTGAGCTGGATGCTGTATCACTTGGTGAGTGGAAAGACATTTAACAGTTGCAGCCCTGGATGGAAAATTATGCTCTTGCAGGAGTGTTTTGAGAAGTCTGTCATTAGTAAACTCAATCGTTACTAAACCTTCTAGGATCTTAGACCAGCCCTGTGTGTGGAGCAGATGACATTAATTAATTTATCTTTCTTACACAAGTGCAATGGAAATACAGAAAGTATTGTTTCTGTCTTTGTATAGAAAGGGAGGGAGATGAAATTGCTTCTGAAACTGTAAAGCAGCAGCACAGTGTCTGTGTTTGCTCTGTTCTGTAAAGGAAAGGCCTCACGCTGCAAAAATAACCTCTTACACTATTTAAGGCTGTAAATATTGAGCTACTGTGTTTACTTCAAAGTGGTTTATTTTACTTAATCCAGTTTTGCCTGGTGGCTTTCCCAGTGCTGCCTCATGGCTTGTGCTTGCCATCCCCTACCAGTGGCATAGGAAAGGTGCAGATCTTTCCTGAATAGAATTGCTTGTCGGAAGGGATCGGCTGCTCTCCTGCACTGTGTTGGCTATAACCATTTTAGCTGAAAAGATACAAAATTCCAAGGTCCTTTTGCTGCCTGCTTTCCTTGTGCTTCATAAGCTGTGTTTGCAACTGTCTACCCATCCTAAGAGGGTATTTCCCACATTTTGGCTGTTCCTGTTTACTTCTGCTCCTTGCTAGTACATTAACGTTTTCTTGTCAGAACAGATGTAACTGGTGGATATATGCAAGTGGGTGCATATATTGGTTTGTGCTTGCACATGCATGCATTCATGGTGCTTAATCGCTTTGGGCTTAACAGCCTTTGATTCTCCCTCATCCTGCCTGAATGAGGAGCACAGTGGTGGGTTTTTTTTGTCTGATATCCACTCTGTTCTGTTGGCCTCCTACCTTTGCTTCAGGATCATCAGTCAAGGGTGATTTTATTTTTAATTTATTTTTTTTTAAACTGTAATTATTACAAGCTTACCAAAACTCAGATATTTAAGTTTAAAGACCAACTGAGGACATTTTCCATATAAATTAGACTTGGAGATCTTGGTGTGTATCTGAGGGTGACGTTGGCTAATTTATTAATGTATTACTGTACTGTAAATTGTTACCGCAACTGTTTCAAAGGACCACAGCACAGAAGTGTTAGCTAGTCATATTTTTCATGGTTTCTTTTAAAGTAATTTTAACAGCCAGGCATTTGGACAAATTTAATCCCAGAGGGAGGGATTAACTGCTTTTAAAGCATGGGTTTTGAAAACTGGCATGACATCATGCAGAATTCAGACTCTAATTTTCTCTGATTATCTTAATGGGAAAATTCCCTTGCATTGTATATTTATTTTTTTTTTCTTCAGCAGCCTAATAGTGATATTGTAGTAGTTGACTGGTTAGTGTCTAATATTGGTGCTGATGTTAATGTTCGCTCTACGTGGAACAGGCTAGATGAATAGCAAGCATCCCATGGGGTAATTATGGACTTAGTAAAGTGAGTAGCATGTATGCATGGAGTGCCTTGGTTAGAAAATCTTGTGCGTGTAAACACACTTTGTAAGCCAATAAGGCTAGAGTTTTGTCTAGTTGGAAAAGAAAAAAAGGAATATGAAAACCAAAATTCCAGAGGAGGTGGGAAATTGTTGAATTGGCTGTGGCTGGCTCCCTGCGTGCAAGAAATTTCAACTGAAGGGTGGAAGTTTAAGGCATTAAGAAGCAAAAGACAGAGAACAGTGAGCAACTGCTTCCAGACTCTTACAGAAGGAGAAAGAAAAGGAGTGATCCCTTCCCAGGCTGTGCTGTTCCGCTGCAGAAGCAACCTCTTCCTGGAAATGCCATAATTTGTGCTAGTGTCCAAGAAGTACAATCAGGTGTATATCCTCAAGTAGATACCTAACTTACATAAGGAACAAATTGTCCATAGACCAGAAGAAAAGTAATCTTTCCTCAGCCCTTTCATTCAGTTTCTCTTTGTAACATATGCAAATTTATGAAGCTTTTGGCTCTTCAACTTAGCACAGACTTGAGTAGTGCGCTGAATTCAGCAGAGCGGTACCAGTTGGCACCAGCTGAAGATATCATCCTTCAGCTGTAGTATTCTTCCTTCCTAGAGACATTATAGGATCACTGTACAGGAGAGGGATATTTTGCTCTGATGCTGTGCTGCAGTTTGCTGGGCTTACAGGATACACCTTTGCTTGTAAGCTCTCATATCAAACAGCTATGTGGCAGGTTTGTAGCCTGGTGGTCTGGCATCTCTGCTGAAGAGCTTTATACAAGGTAGCACTAAAAAGCCTCGCTTCACTTGCTAGGGCCTGAGGTCCTCTAGGCTCAGATGACTCGAAAGATAACCCCAGAAAAGACTGTGAAATTGGAAATCCCATGAACTTGCTACCAGGGAAGTGGTTCAACTGGTAGTAAGAAGGATTATTTTTAATGCTACCTTTCTCTGTTGGGTTGTGCAGTTAAGAAAGAGAGTGTCGAAGTGTTTGTTTTGCCTTGTGAACTTCCCAGCATGTGGAAGGATGTCCAGAGGTCGAGGGGTTACAAATACAAAATGTGACTGGTTAGTGCCTCCCATCCTCTCTCTGAGGAGTGTCTTTCTTTAAATGATCTATCATTAGCTGTGACAGGAGAAGGAATTGAGCACTTATGATCCCCAAAATGCATTGAAACTTTTGCAATTCATACCAGACTAGAGCCGATGTCACTGTTTAGTTTTCCAAATGGGCTTTCTGAGTGTCTCAAAGAAACGTATTCTACTGCTTCTTGCTGAAATTTACTTTACACTGCTCTGTGCAACTAATATAGTCCTGTTCAGGCCGCTGCCACTGGGGCAGACTGTGGCTCACACTCTCTTGTTGTGATGCAGTTTTGCCATCCATCTTGCTGTCCTGAGGAGTCCATGCACAGCAGGGAAGTGTTGGAGAGGCGATGTGCAGATGCAAGGGCAAGCAGGCACTGCCACCGCCCTGCTCAGGCACACGAGGCAGCCTTCTGGGCAGCCCCAATAATTATCCCTTACTTCTGGTACTGTACCGCGCTGCTAGTGCATGTCTAGTTCACTGTCCACATGTCTTCCTTTCTCTTGAATATCATAGAATCATATCATAGAATATTTGTAACTGGCTTATTTTCCCTACCCATAATTATGCCCTTAAAAGATGTAAATCAATAATTCTGCAGTATAAATCTCATTCAAGGCTTTTCTGTATGGGGAATATCAATTCTCCATTTCAGCACTAGCATAATTTGTCCATCTACCTCAGCTTCTTCCTTGAAGGAGTACAATAGCCTAAATATTCCAAAGGGAAGGATTCAAATACAGGGTTATGTGGGCTTTGCCAGCTTTTGTTTTCATGTGTGTGGGATTTTTCTGGTTTTTGGTTTTGGAGAGTTTTTTTGTGTTATTCTTCTCTTGGGCATGGGAAAGGTAGGAGGAGATGCAGAAGTAACTTTATGAAGACTGTGCCCTGTGTTATTTTTGGCCTGCTGCTTTGGACTTAAAGGAACTGTCATGAGATGCTCTTATTTTCAGAACTATGTATTTACAATGATTCTCATTTTAGCGTATTCATTGTTGCTTATGCTGAGTTTCACTGTTGGATCACAAATGGAAATGTTAATATGAATTGCAGTTATAAAAAACCACTGAGACATACCTTCCCTCAGACTGGGAAAAGGAAAGTTGACTTGGATTGTTTTTGAACCAGAAAGTAGGATTCTGGTGGCTAACAGCTGTTGCTTAGGAGACGACTTGTAAGAAATGAAGTATAACATTAAAGGATGGGATTTCTGCTTCCATCACTCAACAGGGTAAAGTCTTTCTAAGCCACAAACGCTAGATGATTTAATAATTTGATCCCTGTGATTCGATCCATTCCTGTGATGGACCATCCCTTCATTCATTTCCCTGATTCCTTTCTGACACAGTGACCTGTGCTGAGGCCTTTCAGTTATGTGCTTTAAAGGCAACTCCCTGAGAATTTCATTGACTGCTCCCAGCCTTTACACTGGGAGAAATGATGAATACTTATTTCTTATTAACCTTCTCTGTGCCATTTGTGGTATGTTAGATGCTCCTCATACTTTCTTTCTCTGATTTTCTAAGACTGGAAATTTTCTTTCTTTACAGAGAAGTTGCTACCTACCATTAATAACCATTTTATCTCTTCTTCTTCTATTCTTAAGAATTTAATGGTTTTTGAGAGCACAGAAAATATTAAAGTGTACTTTGTATTTATGATTGCACAATGATGTGAGGTTTTGGGCTTTTTCTTACCCATTTCCTGTAATTCATTCACTGTTTTGACTACTTCTGAGCAATGAAGCAGCATGGCTTCTTCCCCATGAGTTTCTGTGGAAGAACTTTCTGTTAATTCATCAAGTATGTCTTCTATTCCAATTATTACATTTCAAAGTACACCATTCTTCATTTGATTTTTATGTGGCTTCTGAGGATGTGGCATTTGGGATTTCAGTTTACTCAAGATGCTAAGAACACTTTTTAAACTTCAAAAGATCAATCACTGTCTTTGCTTGCAGAAATTAAGTGATGCTTATGGAAACAAACTCTATCTAGAACAGAGTACTTCAGCTCAACATGCTTACAGCAGGGCCAGAATCAGGCTGGAGTCTTTGTATTAGTTGGCTCTATTAAGATCTATGTGTTGACATCCTTGATTGACTTGTTTCCCTGTTAAAAACAATTTTAAAGAGAATTCTGTTACTGAACCTCATTGGTATATTTTTCGTAAGTAAGATGAATTTCTCTTGCAGCAGATGCTTGCATCTTTCAAATAGCCTTAAAGTGACATCCTGTGTTGCTTCTATAACCTAACTTAATCTGCTGGTTCCTAAGTGTGGAATCAAAATTCAGCATTGCTATGCTTTAGTATTCCAGTTTACCTGCATCAAGATATTTTGGCTGCTTTGTTGTTCAAGCCCTGTATGTTTTGTCACTATTCCTGCACTCAGTATTGCAGGTTTCATAATAGGTGTACTTTGCATACATATTTTTGTGTGATGAGCATGGCATGCTGTCTAATGCCTCAGTACATGCTATCTTATAACTGATAGGAAACACTGGACTTGTTGAACGTGGTCTAGTACTTGAACAAAGGAATGAAAAGCATTATTATTATTGATAATTTTTCTCATAAATCCTTCCTATTCTGTTCCAGGAACTGGCTATAAAGGGCTTTCCAGCAACAGTGCGTAGTCCTTTATATATTTCCTCCTATGCCTCAGGTGTATTATTTGTAAAATTACGTCAGATCTACCCAAGATAACAACAATGAACAGTGTCCAGTATCAACCAATAAATTTGCTCTTTAATTACAATTTCCTCTCTCTTTTTTTTTTTTTTTTTTTTTTTGGGGGGGGGAGGGTGAGGAAAGCAGAGCCAGGAGGGAAGAAGGAAGTGTCTAGCTCAATTAATTTTCTTTTTTATGTCCTCCAAGGTCCCTAAGACACTTAGGTGTCATGATGTCCGGTTTATCTGAACAACCTATTAAATGATTACAGTGCGGGTTGCAAAATGTGCCCTGGTGTAGACCAAGGCTCTGATCACACAGATGAGTGTGTGTGGACTTCAGAGTCTCAGTCCAAGTCTGGTAACTTGCCCACCTGCAGCCTGCTCCTCTCTGAAGCCCCTTTTGATGGGCTCAGACTTCCATGTGTTTTGCTCTCTCCCTTGCTGGTGCTCCAGATAAAGCTTGTCAGGGTGTGAAGGCAAAGGCACGAAAGCTAATAAAGGAAGACCTCAGCCATCCATCATGGTTACAGAATAAACAAACTTGTATTGTTGAAGAACTGGCCCCTTTTCATAAAGATGATAAAGAAATCACTAAGGAACAAAACCAGCAATGTTCCTATTTCTGAGGCATATTTTAGGTGATTGTCACACTGTCTTCTGTATGTGCCCAACAAAAAAGTGTGAATCAAAGCTACTTGTTAGCTTTAGATATGCAAAAAGAAGTTACCAAATGAAGGAACTGATACGAGGCTTAGGCACTGAAACGATTAAAACTGAGAAGACAAAAGGCTGTGTTGATAGGTGATCTTATTCCTCTTATCAGTAATACTGAGATTCACACAATGAAAGGTTTTGAGAGCATCTCTCTGTGATCACTAATGTTCAGGCTTTCAGAGGTATGCAGAACCTGCTGAGAGTTGGCAGCTGGACCCAAGAGGAGAGAATGATACCCAGTCAATGCTATTCATCTGTCTTCATACAAAACCAGAAGCAGATGTGAGTCTAAGAGGGGGGAAAAAACCAAAGGCATCTTGCCTGTTGTCTCTGCTGGTGCCCCATTTCTGCTTGTTCAGCTGTAACTTCAGCCTTGAAGACAGTTTCATGTGAAAGATTTTTAGCTCTTCTCTCTAGAATCATGTCAGGTTTAGGCCAAGTAAAACCCTGGCCTGCAGATTTCAGCAGCGTTAGAGCCTCCATACTTATTAGTTCCTCTATCTAGAGGTTCCCAGCTTTTGCTGTTGCTGTTCTAATGCAAAAGTGCCAAAGAAACAGTTTTTAAAGCTTTGACTTGTGTGTTTTTTATCCCATGGATGTTACTCATTTGCAAATGCAGAGATTGCGCAGAAGCTGAGGGGTTATGTTATTGTCCTTTACTGGTGGACACCAAGTTTCTGCACACATGGGGTATTTTCTTGTACATTCACCAGGATCTTCCCAGATGCTGTCAGGTGTGGCCCTTGCATTGCCATGAATATGAGTGGGGAAAACCTTACTGATGCTTGAGAAAAGGGAGGAGCATCTGGCTGAGAAGATCCTGATGGGAAGTGTTCATTTAAAAATCTTATTCTCTGGCTTTTCATGTGGAAAGAAACAGTTTGGTCTGTGTTTTTCTCTTTCTGTCTAATAATTTATTATTTGTAGTATTTGTCACTCCTCAATCTAAGCAGAATCATCACCAATCTGCAAGTATCAAGCTAGCAGTCTGTAGAAAACATAAGGGAAATTGCCTGCAGGAAGTTTGTTTTTCTTTTATTTTCTTAAAAGAAAAATAATTCTTTTTTGTTTTCTGTGAACTATGTGCAGGTATTACACTCAGTTCTTAGAACCACTTTTATACAAGACAAACACACCTGCTGGTGACTCTCAGGAGACATATTTTTATTGTTTTGCATTGTTTTTCTGATTCTGTGATTCTGTGAACTAGTGGCAAAATATGATTTATGGGGAAACATGTTGCTAACGCCTTTGTTATTACTAGTAGCTATTGAAAATATAGAGCATGGGACACTGAAAGTAAAGTAAGATGTCATCTGCTCCACATTTTTGGATCAGTGCTCTATATATGCCCATAAAACTTGTGCCTGCCTTTGCAAACACTCATGTGCATGATTAACTTGTTGCCATGTGTTGTTCCAGAGTATCTCTCTAAACGTTTGCAAACTCGAGGACCGAATGTGTTGATCTAATATAATTTGACAAAATTCAAGTATGTTTGTACTTGGAGAACAATAACAGGTCATTACTAGCTCTGAATTTTTTTCTTCTTTCTCCTTTAAAGCAGTTGTTCACAGGAAAAAATACTACATAGCTCTGTGGTCTTTGAGGTATGGAGCATCCTACTATTCCTCTTTAACAATAGTCTTTCAAATAAATATGCTGCCTATTGGCCCAGCCAGTGAGATTTGTGACACATACACATGCAAAATATATTTCAAAGACTTATCTGTCATGTAAGTTTTTAAAACTATTTCCCCTCATTGTAACTTTCTGGCAATTAAGGGTACTGATTTACACGATAGCAATTTAATCTATTGTCTCGAGAATCAGACGGATGTGACGTTTGGGCTTTATCTTTCCTTTTAAATGAACAAGAGTTCCTGGCTTGTACAAAAACAAGAAATTTCGGACCAAAGCCATTCCAGTCCTGTCTTCTGAAGGAACACAAGAACAATAGTGTTGTAGGCTATAGGTGGCAACTGGAGGAGCTTCTTGTTCATGTGCAAGAGGAATCTCGCATAGAAGAAGGTACATTCATTTCTAATTAGGCCAGAGATAAAATTATAAAGGGTTATATACTGGCAGATCTTACTTGATTGTATTCTGATTTGTTTGTAGCACAACAAATTCTACTGAGTTGGGAGAAACTTCAAGTCTGGATCTTAGAACAGACTGGGCGGTGGAAGGGGCTGAAGAGAAGGGTTTTATATCTTGTCTTTTTTCTTTGCCTCCTTTCCAAAACTTAAGGGTTAACAAAGAAAAGCAATATCTGATTCTGTCACAATAACACAGCACATGCACTAAAAATACTCTAGCAAGTATGTAATCTGAGAATAATGCCTATTGTTTTCTTTACCATTACTTTGTAGTCGCATTCCCATGCTGTTGGCACTTCTTAGCTATCTTGCAGCAGTAACAGCCTTATGTCAGATTGGCATTTGCAACGTTATATCAGACTGAGTTGTTTGAGGATTGTTTTAGGGAAAGGCGTGTCTGGTCTCCTGGCATTAATATATTAAGTATGGTATGTTTAAGCCTCTCTAATTCCTTATATGATCACTGAAATTAACTTACTTAGATGGAGCTCCCGCCGGCTTTCATTCATTAACTGCTAATATCTTGCCACAGAACACATCTGTAGTTCACCATCTGCATGACACTCGTATCCTATTATTATTTTTAAAAGCCTGACAGCACAGGAGGTAGTTTATAGACTTATGGAGAACAAAGGCTGATGTTTTGGTTGTAGAAAGCACGAGACAACGCTAACACTGCTTTTGGTGAATGAAAGTTTTCACTCTGGGCCTGTAATTTCTGCACAACTTCCTCCCTTTACTTCTTGCCCCTTATCTCAAGCATACTATCACCCTGAAATCAGTGGATTATAAACATGTGGTTATAATAGTCTGCCTACCAGACCTGTTGGCTAGTGCAAAACTTATGTATTCTTTCCTTTCATGGATGTTTGGGCTGGATGCAAATCTTGTGCAGCAGAGGTGACTTCTACTGGGGCCAGGTTGTCTGAGCCAGTCTGGTGTGCTTCTTTATGTCAGGTTGTCTGCTAAATAATGCTGTGTATTGAAGGGCTTTGTGTGTGCAATGTATTAACTCGGGTAAATTGGAATATGTGTGTATGTTGGGTTGCATTTCCTGTGGAGGTAGACCACGTTTCCCTGCAATGAGAAGTGAAAATGGGAAAAAAGAATAGTTATTCTCCTAGATTACCTACTTAAAGAGGCATGAGCAGGTAACTGAATTACTGTGAAAGTCTGCATGGATTATAGCTTTCTGAAATGTTGTAGAACCTCAAAAATAGCTTCATAAAGAAAGGATAGAAAATGGTGAGTTGTTGTGAAACAGACTAAACACTCCAAACTAAGAATATTTTAATCTCTTCTTCTTTTTATTCTTATTTTTGACAGATGCTTCTCTTGTCAGTGCTGCTAACAAACCTACTGGTTGTCACTGTAATATCAGGTAAGGAAACGTATTTATTTTCTGACATCTAGGAACTCCAATATGTTTTCACTGCTGCTTCTGTGAGATTTCCACCCCCCTCCCTCTTTTTGCCCATCTAATCTTGCAATTCTGGCTTAGAAAATATTCTCATCATGATGAAGACATCAATATATTTACTCCTTTTGGTACTTTACCTTGCAACAAGCACTGTGTTGAGTCACAAATGCTCACTGAAGTCAGTGATGATTGAACGAACTATGGAGTTTTGCTATTGCCCTGTTGATTTTAACAGGATTGCAGGCAGGATCAGAACTGAAATTACCAATGAAACATTTGAGCCAGTCAAAATAAAGCAAAAGAGCCATTTCACTAGTGTATATAATAAGAAAATCTGTGCTCAATCCTATAGATTGTCATGCCAGGTATATAGTCTGCGTAGAAGCTAGAGCTAAAAGTCCAGGACCTTGTGTAATGGAGTGCAATGATTGTTGATGATAAATTCCAGCAGATAAGTTCCTGAACTACAAAAATTGTTGTTTTACATTGGAAGTTATATTGTGCTTTGCTATCCAGGGTCTTCAGGTTCTTTGCTTCAGGAGTCATCAGCTTCCCGTTGCAGCCTTTTTGGGAATGATCACATCAAAACTTTTGATGGTTCTTTCTACGATTTTGCTGGAGACTGCAGTTACCTCCTTGCTGGGGACTGTTACAAACACTCCTTCACACTCTTAGGTGAGTCTGAGAAAGATATCAAGAAGTAAACTGATCCCATTATTCTGAAAGGGAACCATAAACCAATTTAGATAGTACAGATTTTTTTGTATGTGGAAGAACCCACCACTGTATGTGAAGTATGAATTGATTGCAGTATTTTATGTGATCATCTTAAAATTTAAAAAAAATACATGAGTGGACTCTTTATGTTTATATTGGGCATGTAAGCATAGCATAATCTATTTTTTATTCCTATCTTAGTATATGTCTGTGGATTTGTTTTGGTTTTGGATGTGTGGCTGTAAAGTACAATCTGCATTGCTGAGTTTGGGCATCTAGGTCTGAGCAGAGCTGTCTCAGAGTAGGATGTTCACAATGGGTTGCATTGCACAAGGATCTGCTGTAAAGTCAAAGCTAGACAAAAGGCAAAAGCAGAGAAAGGACTATATCTGACAGCCCCACCCTCTTCTTTTTCAGAGCCTGAGAAGGTTGTATCCATCTCTGTGTGCTGCTCCTTTTGAAAAATTCAGTGAATTGCCCCCTCAGTTGGATAGCCAATATTGGCATCCACCCCTTGAAGACCAGTTGAGATGATTAAAGGGCTTATCAAAAACAAAGATATCCAGGCTCAGTTCTTCCTCAGTTCTTCAACCCACTTCTCTTATCACTGAGCTATGGGTTGTTCTTGGGAGGAAAGGAGGAAAGGAAAGAGCAAGGCAGATTGCTTTACACATCTCCTGTGGAAACCCCTTCAGTGTGCATGGTAGCATAGAGAATTCACTGGCAAGAGACAGTAACGGGGAGAGTGTGAGTGCACAGCCAGTGCCAGGTCATGTGCCTGCCATTGGTTGATGCCAGCCCTCATCCTGGAACTATCTGTCCATTTCACATTAAACAACTATGGGATGAAATAGATGGATGTCTCTTGAAAATGTTAGATTATAAGTTCCCAAACCTGCATTGTGTAGTTACAAGTTGTCCTTCTGAGTCTCAGAACTAACAGTATTTGCTTATGTCTCATCTCTTTAGGTGACTACCAGGATGGGGAGAAAATTAGTTTCTCTGTGTATCTTGGAGAATATTTCAATCTTCGCTTCTCTTTAGATGGAGTTGTGATGCAGGAAGACAAAAGGTACCTGTAGAAGTATTCCAGCGGAAAAAACTGCAATTTTTTCTGTGTGTCATATTCTGAAAAATTCCTATTTGTCTTCACAGGGTTTCCATACCTTTTGCCTCCAATGGCATATTTATAGAGAAGGAGACAGGTTATTATAAAATATCCAGCGATGAGCATGGTTTTGTGGTGAAGATTGATATCAGTGGAAATATTCAGATACTCCTTCAAGAAAAGCACTATAATAAGACCTGTGGGCTGTGTGGCAACTTCAATAAATTTGCTGAAGATGACTTCAGAACTCAGGAAGGTAAGACTATGACTAACTGATTGTATTTTAATGTACACTCTGCACGCTTTTCGTGATGGGTGATTCAACAAAGATTTTGCTGATTTAACAAAATATTTCTACAAAACCTGTCAGGTACGTCATCTTGATACAGTGAAAAGCTGTCTGACTAAGTTCTTTCATCTTCCTTTCTCCTGAAAGGAAATTGCTGTCACATCTCATTCCTGAGCAAAGCCCAGAAGTCTGAATGTAACAATTCTAGAAATCTTGAAATACAAAGATAAAAGTACAGGTTAAACAATGTATTATAGTGTGTGGCGAGTCTGACTAGGAGATGACCTAGCAAAAAAGATATGTGGAATACTTATTGATTCAACTTCTAATTTTTCATGAGTTAGACAAGTGGGAGTAAGAATAGATAGCGTTACAGTATCAGAATATTAAGTCGTGGGAATTGCTACTGATAGGTTTGTACTTGGATTTGGCACAGGATGGTGTTCTATAAAGTGGTTACTTTTTAATGACATTTCCCTGTCTATATGGACTGTTGGGTTGGAGGTGCACCTCATCTTACACCAATTCCTAATGAGAGGGCAACAAGAATGCTTTTGCTGCTCTATATACCTTTATGCAAAGTCTGCCACTGTGGGTGAAGACTGTTTTGGAAAAGTCGCAGATATAACTTTGAAGAACTGATCCTGATTTCTGGTGTTTCAGAGTGTCTTTTAATTCTTGGCACTTACCTGAAGAGGAAAAGTTTAGAGTAAAGTTAGTTAATACATTAATAAGTTAAATTGATAATGTAAAGTATGTATTAAAAATAAATGATACAGAAAATAGAAAGGGAGACAAAGGAACTTGGAAAAGAGCCAGACAGTACTCCAGAGATGTGCCTTACTGACATTTGGGATACATAATCATAGATTCAATGTACATAAAAAAACTGATTTCATAGTATGTTAAAATGATTGATCAGCCCTTCAGCAATGTAAATAATAGGAAATAAATTCAGCTCACAGAATTGCTTGGCAAGGCTTGGATATCTTGATGTCTGAATGTGTTGAGATCTGAAGTTTACATCTTTTTCTCAAGACAATAAATAGGAGTGAGGCTATTATAAAAACAAAAACCCCAAACCAAACAAAACCAAAAAACAACAGCACTTTTACATCCACAAATTTCTGAGTGTAATGAAGTGAAAGTGTCACTTCTTGGAAGAGCTGAAGAATAACAGAGAAGGTGACAGAGATCCCGTGTAGCTCTTACTGTATGAGGAAGGCCCCGATTTCTGTAAACTGCATGGACATACAGATCTGTGATTTTAGCCTGAAGAATGGAATCATGTATCAGCAATTATGCCAGCTTTTTACTCTGATACAAGAGACCTTTCATCTGAACTAATTTAGAAGAAATTAGAATTAACTCTGTTTGAATTTGTTGCCTCTGTGAGGGACGTCACTACACCCACACGTTGTTTGTCTCCTTGGCAGCTCTGCTGGTGGGTGGTTCATATGAACATTTCTTACCTTGCTCAAAGTAAAACCAGCTTTTGATTCAGATAGCTTTTTTTAAATTTTAAAACTGTTAAAGCTAACTTCTAACTTCTATGTAAGGGGCAAAACAAGCAGTTGGGAGAAGTAATATTAAACAAAAAATCTAGGCACCATATTGGTGGCCTATGAAACAGTTTACTCTTTTCTTTCCGCTGTGGTTTTTATTTGCTCTCTTTTTAGCCTGATTAGATTTCATAAAGGTCAACCCAGCCCAGGATGTGAGCTTGGTGTAATGACTTCGTGAACTGAGAGCACTGAAGGGTTACCTTAAGATTGCTGCCAGACTGAACTCTCCTGTTGTGTGCATTGCTGTCTTTCATGTAGCATTACAGGTTTTGTCACAGTTTCAGCAAAAAGGCAATGTTTATGTTGAAAACAAATGAAAAAATGATTTTTCCATATTTTATGAAAAAAAAATTGTGGTTTAATAACACAGAAGGTTATTTTGGTTTGCTCCTAAGAAAGTGGATCATGACATCGAACTTCATTAATTATATTTGGATTGTTTTGGGGTGGTGGTGAAATGAAAGGTGAAGCACCTAATGTAAATTACCATTAGTAGGACCCAGCTTTGAAGGTAGTGGCTTTAGGCTGTAGCTCTTTAACTGCAAAAAAGACAAAAAACAAAACCAAAAAAAACCCGAAACAAAGTCTCCCCAGTGTTTCAGAGCTGCAGACACACAGTCATTCCAACGGAGGATGGGGTGCTGAGTCACTCTCATTGACATAGTAGGTTACTAAACTATTTCATCCTGCAGAGAAGTGTTCATGTCCTGTCGAGACTTACAAACAAAATTGAATATATTGTATCTGGTTTCTTGTTTATTTGATATGGCAGTAAAATCAAGCCAACTGCTCCTTGAGAGTTTGTTCTCACACTTTAAGCATAACTGAACTATAAAAAGAAAGCCCTCTGAAGCTTTCTGAGTTTGGTGATTTTTGTTTGTTTGATTACTTTTTTTCCCCCTAGATCCTAATCAAGGAGTTTATTTATCCTGCTAGGCTCTGGTCCTTTATAGCCATCCTGTGAATGCTTCCGAGACTTGGTAATTGAACAGGCTCTGCTTTCTTACATGATCATACACTTCTAACTGGTTGCCTGTCTTTGCTCATATCAGAAACATGAAGTTGAGTCCTTTCTAGATGCTCAGTTGTCCTTTTGGCAGCCTTCAACCTGTAGCATTTGAGTGTTAGGTGGTCGTTGTCATGAGCATTTTACAGCTGGGGATCCAAAGCACAGGCCAGAAGAGATGACTTATATAATACTACAGAGGAAATCTGACACAACACAGGTATCTTGATACTGAAATCTTTTCAGGGTGTGCATACACGAGCAAGTCGCTAAAACCCCAGAACCTTGCAGCATGTTAGTGGTCAAAGGGCTTGCTCTTACCTTGCAGAAAGTACAAGGTAATTTCTCCCGAACAAGAGAGGGTGCAGCGCAAGCTCATGAAGCTGATTTGTGTACCTGTAACCTCAGCCTTTGCCTAGTACTTTTGTCGTTGAGCTATCTCACAGTGATATCAGTGCTTGGATGTCTAGGGCATCAGTAAAGTTTATTTGTGCAAAAGTGCTCATTCAAGTCCAACATAGTGATATTAATCCATCTTTTTGTTATTTGTGCATGTAACACACTCTTAACATTATGGAAGAAAAAAATCCCCAGACAACCCAAATTAATCCAGCGTCCCATTATGATTTTCTTGGCACCGGCAGAAAGTGTGTTTCTGTAAATCTGTCTCCAAATTACAAAGATATTAATGGTAAAATAACACCCATGGCTAGTTCTGGATAAAAGCTTGATATTCTGAGCCTGCTCTAGCTATCAGCAATATATTCCAGCCTTTTAAGCTGCTGAAATACAGAATATACAATGCTACTAGAGAGTGAATATAGGTTTAACAGGAAGAAGCAGACAGTATCTGCAAGGAAAAATCTGATGTATCGGGTAATGTTTTTGTTCCAGAAGTGGTATAAGTGCGTATAACTGAATATGCAACTTCCCTGCGTGTGGTACGTGTTATCACCAGCTTTTAAAGCATGTTCCAAACTCACAGTGATAGTGCAGATAATTTTTTTTTTCCTCCCCCAAAAAACCCCAAAGTTTTGGTCATTCTGAAATCCACAAATTTCTTGGCATTTTAAAGGATATCAGTAATTTGACTTTAGGCAAGTTTAAAGATTTTATTTGGCCTAAGTAAATAATCTCTCTTTCTTGCATTTTAATTGGAAAGCATAGGGATAGATTCACAAGGGAATTTAGCTGTCATTTAGAAACAGTACAGAAGAGGAAGACTTGTCTTGTACCTGTCTTCATTATATGACATTCGTCTGAGATGTCAGAAACTTGTATTCATAACCCACTCTGCTTTATTCAGAGTTTGAAATCAAAGCTTGACATTTTTTTGAGAGGAGTGTGCCTTCATCACTAGGCTGTAGAGCTTTG
>NW_010204882.1:22115-29548 GCF_000695765.1 Mesitornis unicolor | reverse complement strand
TCTTTCCCTCTCTTGTGTTTAATATTATTAATTTTATATTTATTGAACCAGAGAGGGAAGAAACAACTTCATGAAGCCCATGACTTCAATATTTCCTATCATTAATTTGGTCCAAGCTATGGATCAATTTTTGGTCAACCTTGCCAATAGTTTTGCTTATCTGGAACTATATACTAAACCATGTAAATCTGTAAAAAAACCCAAACAAACCAAACAAAACCAAAATTAAAACAAAACCCAAAACCTAACAAATAAAAAAATCCATTGCTTGGTAAACACACGTCTCTACTCAGGGTATTGTAGTTCCTTGAATACATTTTTGCATATATTTTACAGATGAGTTAACAGACCGTGGGAGAGTTAGAGATGGGCCTGTGGCCATATGGAAGATCTGCAGGAGGTCTGGGGAGGGAGGTCACGGCTCCTGCTTCACACTTGTGTGCCTTCAGGTGGTTATTGCTAATGCTTTGCCTTGCAGCATACAAGTTTCCAGTTTCGAAAGGAACTGGTGATTTTGAGACACAGATATTGTATAGTGAACACTGATTTTTCTGTCAAAAGTGAACATCATCTATCTGAAAGCCAGATAAGTGAAAGTAACTGTCCTGACCAAAAAAGACAAAAAAAAACCCAAAAAAAGGAGGTTTTTGTTTGTTTGTAGATTTGTATTTTTTTTCTTTCCAAAGGAGACAGAGACATATGGGCAGCAATTAGAGCACTAAAGTCATAGTCCAACAGAGCTCCCCTGGAGGAGCTACCTGTTGCTCAGGTGGTTGGTACATGGCCCTCTTCTGAAGGACCTGAACAAGATCATCAAAGGTGTGGGATGTTTCTGGGACATAGGGAGGTGAGATTTGGGTTGTGCATTAATAGCTACCTCCTGAACCCATCTTGCATCCTAAAAGAAGACTGCAAACTAACGAGCTGCCTTGGAGTTTTGGCTGTTGAGCAACCAGTCTGCATGCCAGTATCAGTGTGTACTATAGTCCACATCAGGCACTGGTTCGTCAAGCACTTATCTTGTACTCAAATGCTTTGCTTTCATTACATTTTGTGACATCTATTTTCAACATGCTTCCTGCAAGACTTAGACAAAACAAGTCCTTTAGCAAAAATCCTGCCAAATCAATCAAGTATTGCCTATTCCAAACAACTTGTAGCTTAGTTTAAAGGTCCCAGGACTTTGCAAGAAGAAAGAACTACTCTGGCAAGTTGTTGGCAAATTGCTTATGACTGTGAAATGGTCTGCAAATATAGAGACACTTGCTGATAACAAGGGCTTTCAAGACCAAGTTCCAAAAAAAAACCAACCCAAACAACTCCACAAATGTTTTGAAATTATTTTGGAAAAAAAAATACTTGAAAGTATTAATCATAGAATACAGCAGAAGAGTTAAAATAGTATAATATATGCTGGACAACAGAACTACATAAGACATGTAAATTTACAAGCACCACAGAAGAAAAAAAAATCTAATAGAAGGGAAGAAATGAAAAAACAGGTGACCAGCATTTCAGGGCCAAAAGTTGTCCCAACCTTCAAATATTAACTTGTGAGTAAATGAGAATCTGGTGGTACCTGCCAGTGGGAATCTCACCATGAATGTGCTTTTGGAGCCAGAAGAACACTACTTCAGAGCAGAGCCCATCTTCTATTATATAGTGGTTAGCATAAGGCTGCATCAGTGAAAATAAAAGGGGATGTATTTAATTTGACACCTTGCTTCTTATCAGACTAGATTTCATCGTTACTCTAATCTTTACAATCTGTGGTAAGCTAAAGGGTTGTGTTCTCGTTGCTGTTTTTCTTCTCCTATGCAGAGTTCTGGCTGCATAAATGAAAATTTCATGCCTTTTATCGCCTTTCCCTTTCATACTTTCCTCACAGTCTTCCTCCTTTGACATCTGCTGTGGGCCCAACATATGCTACATTTATGAACCTCTAATTTCTAGTTTGCAAAACAAAGTCTACTGGCTTTTATACGTCTCCCCTAGCATTCTCAGTGTAGTTTTCATGACTAACCTTTAGTTCAGGAACAGTTTTAGTGTTCAGAATATTCTGTGTGCCTGTACTTAATGTACAGCAGGTAGGTCAATGAAATTTTTGTTATATATATATATATGTATATTATGATATATATATTATGTATATTAGAAATATGTAAAATATAAAAATATTATATAGATATATTTAGGAAGAATTTATTTTGTTTTCCAGATGCAGTCAAGTTCATATTTCAATATATTCTCTGCATAAGATCTTGGGAATGTGTTAACAGTGGCAATTGTTATTCTTATATGGAACACAGTAGGGTTTTACAAAGCAAAGTTACAGAACTAAGAGAGTCATGAAATTAACTGTTTCGTAGCAGGTACCTACAGAAGGAAGCAGAGGTAATCCTCTAATCATCTAGAATATGGGAGGCAAAGGGGAGAGGAGAGAACATTCCCTTTCTGGGAGGATCCCCCTTCTCAGAACTATGGAGCAAGAGAAGTGGAGCGTGGCTTGCACTTCCCAGAAAACTGTTGCCATACAGATTAACTCCTTCAGTTTTGCTTTTATGCAAAATGAGTGCAAATCTTGCCAAATCTGGGCTGGATGCTGTTGTAATAGGATAGAGTAGCATGTTTCAGGACAGATTACACAGTAAAATTATGGGCCCAAGCAATTATGGTGTATGTTAAGTTTCTTTGCAAACAAGATTTCGTTTCAGACAGAAGGAGAAAATCAAGACTAGCTGGGATCAGGAATACTAATACTTTCATTGGTTTGGGAGAGCAGCTTCATTTTGTTTGCTTCTCTAATATGTCTCATGTTGTATTAACAGATTTTAAATAGAAAAATGTGTAGACATGCTTAGGCTTCTGCAGATTATAGCCGACTGATAAATTACTCCTACCATATTCATAGAGGTGTAAGAAATGCTGGGAGCTGTCTTCTGCGGACTTTAGTCTGTCCTTGAGCTCAGAGAGGTCCTCTGCAGGAGTTAGTCCAGATCACTGAAAGTGGTTTTTCAATAGGCAGTCTATTTGGAATAGAAAGTAATCTGATATGACAATTTTTATTGTTAAAAACAGCTTTCACCAGACTACCATTCTTGTATCAGCCAATAATGACTACTTGTAGCTCAAACCCTTAAAGAGCCGTGTGCTTTTCTTCTTCATTCATAGGGACCCTCGTGGGAAACAGTTATGATTTTGCAAACTCCTGGGCTTTGCACAGTGAAAACAAGCGATGCAAGAGAGTCCAGACTCCAAGCAACACCTGCAACATTTCAACTGATTTTGCAGAGAAGGTTGGTGCCACAAGATAGCATTCTGGTTTTGGTCCTCCCTTACCTGAAAGCAGCTTGCCTGCTCTTTGGCAGAAGAACACAAATGCTTCCTTGAATCCACACCTGTACCTAATGTGGTCTTCCCTCAGCAAGTGGTTATGATGCAAGGTGCAGGAGATACCCATTTTGGGTTTCTGAGGTGTGGCGTGGTCTGAGATAGCTATGCTGGGCGCTGATCTTGCCGCTACACTGGAACAAGGTTCACGGCTCCTTGTCAAGCCTGGCAGGAGTTAACCACGGGGCTGGCATTGGCTGCATGTAGGACCCTGCTTGTGATGCAGCATGGTCAGATGCAGACAGAAGGTGGAAGTGATGCATCCTCAATGCATTCCTGTGCTGTCTGTGGATGCTCCCAGCCTTTCCCTGAGCCAGTGTGGGACTGGATGCAGGATGCAGCTGTGTTCTCATGGTTCCTGAGCTGACAACAACGCACCCTCCCTGCATACTCTGGCTGATGCTAGCAGGAGGATTTTTGCACTGGCCTTTTCAGTGCTGTAGAGAAGTGACCTTGGAGGCTGCGTGTTATGACTGATGTCTTATTTACAGGCAGCCTTGAGAAAGGAACAGTTCACTCACTAATTTGTGAATGCAGTTTTTCTCTCCTACTGTTCCCTGCCTTTGCTGTTCTTTCTAAAACTATAGTGCATATACACACCCTCCCTGACCCTGTACTACCCAAAAAACCCCAAACTCAATGCAAAAATCAAACAGATAAAGAAACCAAAAGCTAATTTGAGCCTGAAGTGTGAGTTGCTGCCAAAGAGCTCTGGTGCTACTTGGGAAAGGTGTATTTAAATGGCACCTGCAGAATGAGACAGTTAATTCCCTCACAGATTCTGCCAGCAGGGAAGCATCTGTTCTGAAGCCTCCCTGGGTGCCACAGCCTCAAATAGAATTTATGAATGTGTTGCAGTTCATATACCTGGGAGTCACTAGAACGGGACGATGCTTCAGCCAAGGTTTTTCTGACAGGGGGGATTTTTGTAGGTGTTGCAAAAGCTCTGTGCCATCAGGCTATTTCCGTTGCCAGGAGGATTTTCCTTCAGCTATGCATATAGATAGTAGCTCCGATTTGTTAAAGAAACACAGAACTGCTTGTCTCAGCCAAATCTGTGACCCCTTTTGCTGCATTAACCTTTTTCTCCTCTTCTTTTATGAGTATAAACATGTTCCTTGTTTCCATTAGATACAGGACAGATGCAAAGAGATGGTCACCAGCTGAGGGAGGAAAATACCTTTCAGTATATGCTGACTGCATGTGGTATTACAGGTTAAGACTGTTGTGGTAAATTGGGCCTTCATCCATTGAGGGTTTGCATCTGTTTACACTGTTGTAAATCAGAATGATCTGGTGGGGGTCAGATTTAGATTTAGACCAGAGTAACTGAGGCCAAAATTTGGCGTTTAGTTTCTTGCTGTAAAGTCCTGTAAACCTATACTTATTAAACTAGGCTCAAGTAATTCTCAGGAGTAGTAGCGCTTCCTGGAACATATCTGCTCTATATAGCTACTTTGAATATAGGTTTCCTAGTTACCTGGAAAAAGCTAAGACTCAGACAAGCTTGCAAACTTCTGTCTATTTACAGTCCCACGAAGCTTTTGAATGGATACACTTGTATTAGACATGTTCTGAAATTCAGCAAAGCATGCTCATATGCCCTTAACACTACAGATTCAGCCTCACAGCCTGAAAATTTGGCTGAGGAAATAAAGCTGTGATTTCGGGTTGAGATCTCCAGCCTATGCTTCTTGCTCAAGAGGTGGTGCGTGTATGGCATTTCTGTTGCGATCTGGACTGATTGAACTTCAGCAATGGTGTGTGGTGCTGAGGACATGACCAAAGTGTGAGGAATTTCAACCTGGCTGAGATGTCTTCTGAGGGACAGGGGGACTGTGTTTTAAACCCAGTTGCGGCTCTAGGGGGCTGGGTCTTGTGACTCATTGTGGCCAGTGGAATTTTATCTATTTTATCTGTTAAGGCCAGTTTAATGTTTAGAAAATGTCAACATTGTAACTGAGGCCAGGGAGTGGCGTGCAGGACAAAATCCTGTCTGATGGGTAGGCTGCAACTAATGTGAGTTTTCTACGCACCACAACTAATGTGAGTTTTCTACGGATCATATTAAATATTGATGCTTTGTTGGATAAAGTTTACTCTCTCACAAACTGGATGAAATTATCTTCTCTCTCATTCGTGAACTCACAGCATTTAACATTGGCTTAATTTATTCCCTGTGTAAGAATAAACACAGAGCTATTAATAGAATTCCAGCCCAACGAGTGCCTACATTTTTTTAAAGGCGTGCTTTGTTTGCTTGCTTCAGCTTCAGGAATGTAAATCTCCCTCATCACCCAGCCTCCCTCCGTTCCTGCCAGGCGGTCAGCTGCTAGGTGAGGAACACAACAGCTTTGGTTCAGTGCCCTCCTCCTGGCCCTATCCCCCCACTCCTCGTAGGTCTGTGGTTTTCTTTTCCCTCTCTGCTCCATCCCCAAACCTCCCATAATAGCATCCTTGGAGACATGGCTTCTGACTTTGCAACATGCAGTGAAGCCACAAAGCCCTGTTGCTCTTTTATCTTTAAACCATTGAAAACGTGGGCAATTTTGTGTTCTTTAATAAGGAAGAGCTCTAGTCTTGATTAATGGCTCCAGGTATCAGCTGGAGATCTTGAACCAGCTCATGCTCTTACACTGTTCTTGTTCTGGGCCTCTCCCTGCCCTCCACCTCCAAAACACATACACACTTACATGTGTTTGACTACCGCTCTGCCTGCAAATACGATTTCTTCCGAGACACTTGTACTGTGATCTAATAAGCCTTTCAGGTGACTAACAGCATGAATAGCACACATCTTGAAGTATAAGATGAAGTGAAGTGGATAACTGTTGTAATGAGGCAGCCTTGAAAATAAAAACATATGTTTCAAAGCATTCGGATTCATTTATGTATTCTTAGACATAACCTTTATTTTCTAAATTTCACCTCTAGTAGAATGATGTATGGAAGCCACAATTCACTGTAAACTTTTTTTTTTCATTTCTCATTAGGAAACTATGTCTATAGCATGTTAGATGTGAAATTAGTGACTGAAATTATAATTCAACTGATTTCTGCTTTTACTGAAATTCAGCTTTTGCTGTGATTGGTAAGAAATAGTCCCATTCATATCCCATGGAATGTTTCCATATGAATGTTTCCATTTATCCCCAGCTCAGAAAGAAAGTGGGAGAAGTTCTCAAATTTTGAACTATATTTTGTAATGGTAGAGGCCATAGGCAGGTGCAGCAAATAGACAGACATAAAGTACTATATTACATTTTTGGGATTAAAATGAGCCCCATTATATCTAAAATCTAAAATCTAATTTTACAGGTTAGTTGAATCAGCATTCAAATGAAGTGACTTCTGTTAGTTGTTGTTATATTTGCACAAACATACAGCCAACATTTGGTGTAGTAAACAAATTGGCTTTGGATCCTTTTTACTTGGAAAGATTGGAGAATAAATAATTTTCTCTTTAACAGATGAACCAAAAGAAGATATATTCTGAAAAACTATACCCAATTGTAACACCAAAACATAACCTTCCTGAATGATCTGGAGAAATACTTTTGTGTGTCTATATGCCATAGGTTTTAAATTCAAGGGAATGAGAGGATGTCTCTGCTTTCTTCTGTTACTTTTTAGGTTGTATTTCTTTGACAGCAATTGTTAAGCAATAGACAAATGCAGTTCATGCAGCAACAGAAGACAATGCCACAGAAATTGGAAGAATGTACAAAATTCCACCTACAGCTCTGTGTGGTAGGACTAGGGCAGAAATAAGGTCAGCAAGTTTGTGGTTGCTAAGAGTTGTCAGTGCCAGGACACTGCCAACCCTTTTAAAGAAACACTTGAAATAGAACTTGTGCAGAAGTCAAGAAAGAAATTTCAAGACTTTCGCCTTTATTTTGAATACTGCAGTCTATTCTACAAGGTTTAATCTTACAGCCTCCTGTACTCCAAGCAGTGTTTCAGCTTGAGACTTCACTCCCTAGTCTTTAAGTTTTAGATGTTTCTCTGTCCGTGTGAAGCCCCTTGCAGGACTGTTGCTCCAT
>NW_010204882.1:0-22084 GCF_000695765.1 Mesitornis unicolor | reverse complement strand
GAATGCCACAGCAGTGGGTGAGACTGACAATCTCTGGCATTCATTACATATGTACATTGTTCCCCAAACTGGAGAACAAGGACCTCTCTTAATTCAGCCTGATCATTGAGTTTTAAAGAAAGGAAGGCGAGAAAATAAAAATAATTTGCCAAGTGGTTTATGTTGGAAGGGAGTGTTGGAGGCCATCTAATCCAACCCTCTGCTTGCAAGAGAGCTATCCTAGGTCAAGTTACTCAGGGCCTTGTCCACTTATTTTTCGAATATCCCCAAGGGTAGTGCTTCCACAGACTCTCTGGACCCTTATTCCAGTCTTTGACCAAACTCATGGTGATTTTTTTTTTTAAATTTTGTATCTAATCACAGAATCACACAGAATCTAGACACAGAACCCCACACAGAGTGGTAGAGGTTTAGAGGGCCTTCTGAAGACCATCTAGTCCAACCCCCCTGCCAGAGCAAGATCACCTAGAGTAGGACACACTAGAACACGTCAAGGCAGGTTTTGAATGTCTCCAGAGAAGGAGATTCCACAACCTCTCTGGGCAGCCTGGCCTAATGCTCTGTCACCCTCACAGTAAAGAAGTTTTTCCTTACGTTTAAGTTAAACCTTCTGTGTACTAGTTTTTGGCCAGTAGTAGTTTGTAACTGAATTTATCCTTATGTAAACTTATGTCCATTAATTTGTCACAATAGTTGAGATATGTTTAAAACATGGGAATATTTCAGCTATCATTTCTTGTATGAATTCACTAGAAAATCTAGAGCAATTTAAATAGTAAGAAAACCTCTACATAGAGAAAATGAACTGTTTGTTGAGTTCTAACATATACTTCTTGATTTCTTGATAATCAGCTAGACCTCAATCATTAAATTTGTTACTGAACGAGACCAAGGAACACTATAGGAAAAAAAATATTTAATTTTTTTTTTGGTGGAATTTCTTTTTTTAAAAAAAATAAAATTCCTGACAGATTGGACATTTACTGGTATGTAATAAATGTGGTCATAAAATATTGTTTTGTACTAGTTTTTAGTGGAATGCACAGAGTCTGAGTTCATGACATGACTCTTGAGGTGTATTACCTTTTTAACAAGGCTTCTACCTTATTAAAAAAGCTTATTAACACAGCCGCTAAATGAGCTTATTGCATATACTGATTTTCTGTTGCATTTGATAGTATCTGCATCAAGGCTTTGATCTAGCAATTGCTGCACTGCTCATCCTCTGAATGGCTCTGAGCTCACTTTTGGTTATATCAGCTTCATCTTGAAGCACTGCTCTAATAGCTTTTTTGGCTGTTTCTGTTGTTGTTACTTCTACCCTTAGGGCACTTTTTCAGCTTTCTCATACTTCTGTGTATTCCTAGAGCAGCACCAAACATCATTTATGCAGTTCCTGCTTCCTTCCTTCTAGTTCTTTTTTTCTAGCTCGTTCAGTATGGTGGCTGCTATCTGGGCATCAGAATTATTCCGGATTGGAGCTGATTTTTTGGAGGACAATCATGTTCAGCTCTTTAATGGTTGTCCATTAGCATTGCTTTAAGTTCCCTGAGGCCTTTCTCGGAAAGCTCAAAACTTCTTTGTGTATGTGGTTGTTCACTGACACTTTGCTAAACTCTGAATATATTCCCAATAAGCTGGACATTTCTGGCTGGTTTGTTTTCATAAGCAAAAAGTTCTGTCTTGGTTCAGACATGTACTAGCTTTATCTGATCATGTGGACAAAACACCCTTTAACAAAAAAAGTCTTTTTGCTCAGCATTTTTCCTGTACAAATATACCATCTGCCATTCAGAGAAGATATCTGACATCATGGAACTCTGTGGGTTTTGTTCATTCAAAAAATAATACAAGACTTTTTTCCCTCTCTCTTTTTTCTTACTTTTTTTCCTTCTTCTCTCCAAGAGCAGCAACTTGTATGTGCTGTCATCTCAGGTATTTGTTAAGTTATTCAGGAGTAATACATCATTACTCTGAAATATTCTGACGAACATGTACCCACCCCAACCGCAATGTATAACACCTGAAATACAGAGCATGGTTACATCTGCTTATACAAAACACTGACAAATAAGTAGAATAAAGTTATGCTTCAACTGTTTGTGCTAGAATTGTATCAGAATATAATTTTTCCACTTATTCAAACTCAATGTCATCCTTTCAGAAAGTTGCATTGAGGACCTCAGACTTACTGAACTGTGACGTAATGCATGCATAAGAGAAAGTCTATTTGGGAGCTTCCTTTGGAGAACTTAGCCATAAACTAAGTTTCTCTTAGGTTTTGCTTCACGTACAGTGAAGTTTCATCTTAGCTTGCTGCTGTCTGAAAGGAGAGGTCTTGGTACCCTCCTACCATCTCACTGTGCAGTCCTCTCTTTACACTAGCTGTCACCATGCTGATTTAACTCAAGAGAAGAGTAGAACAAATTGCTTTGCTTCCCTGTGTTATTTTTCTACCATTTATCTAAGTTAAATTGACCTATTGTGCATTGGACAAGCCAGCAGAAGTGACAGAAACATGTGCCCAGAAGTGGGAAACAAATGTGATTCCTCAAATTCCAGCCAGACTCAATTTTTCACCCTGAAACTCACTCTGTTTCCTCATTATCCAAAAGATTGTCTGGTCATTTTTTTCCCTAAGTACCTCAATCATAAGTTCCCTTTGTTCTGCATGTCTTTCTGGTATTCCAGACACCATCTGGTTATTCACTGGTACCAGTGAAGGGAAGTTCTTTGCTTCCCTCCATTTGCTGACTGACTGATGTGTTTCTGTGTGAAACATCCCTTATATGACACTCTATTTTGTAATAACCAGTATATTAATCTATGTCTGTGTAAATACATGAATTGGTGGATAAACTGAAGTAGCTCACTACTACCTCTTTACTATGGTGTTATTTAACCACATGGTGATGTTGAATAATAACCATTATGCTATTTAACAACAATGGTGATAGTGTGTTTGGAGAAGTTGGGTTTTATTCCTGAGACTATAGTAGCTAATTTTGTCCCTATTTCTTTCTGTCTTTCTGCCTTTGCTCCTCACTTGTCATGCAGGGTGTCATGGAAACCTGCCAGCTGCTAAGAACATCTTTGACCTTCTCCCGGTGCCACCATCGAGTTGATCCAGAGCCATACATCAATCTCTGTGAAAGAGACTTCTGTGCCTGTACCCAGGACATGGACTGTCACTGCTCGGTATTCCTTGATTATGCAAGAAGCTGTACTCATGAAGGAGTGATTTTGGATGGGTGGCCTGAAGAGAGCTCATGCAGTAAGCTGACAAGATTGTTCCTAGGCTGCTTATCCCAAATGAGATCATGCCTGTCTTGCAGATTTATGTGCTGCAGCTAAAAGCAACTGGTGCTTTTTTTAGGATGTTGATTCCGGCATAACAGGTTAAAATCTGAAGTGCCTGCCACTTTCATTTATCTGAAGTGCCTTTGCTTGCTCACCCACCTTTTTCTAGAAATTGATGATCCTAAGGGGAGGATTGTTGAAACCATATATGAAGAATATCCTGAACTGCTACAGGTCTCACCATGGTATACAAAGTCGTTTGATACACAAAGGTATAGACTAGGATGTTTAGGAACTATTTCACATATAGTTCAGATGTGTGACATTATCCAGCCTGTACTTGTGAGCCAGCATCCTCGTGAAAGGCATTAACATTTTTTCATAAAGACACTTGTTTCATCCTTTATTTACTTGAAATAGTTACACTGGAATTCAGATGTTGCCTCTTCTAAGTCAATTTTTGTCTAGATTAGAGATCTTGATTGCATCTTGAAATGCTGCCTTTATTAGTAATATTCTGCAGAGGTCAGAGGTCCTGATTGCATCTCTGCTAAGATTTTGCAGCAAGTGCATAGATTGACTGGGATGGATTGCCTTTATAGAAGGAAGATCATGTTTGCATTGCATCAGTAACTTTACTGATTTGTACTTTCTTCTATGGTAAATATATTCTGCTGTTGAGCACTACTAAGAAAACTATGCCTTCAGATTATGGTTAGGGCAGGAAGATATTGCCAACCACTTGTTCGAGGGATTGTATGCCAGAGGACAGTCTTATTTCTAGCAGTAATTTGTTACCTTTTCATTGGGACATAAAAGGTATCTGATGAAAACTTGTTTCCTTGTTCAGGGTGCAAGCCAGAGAACCTATTTTTGCTAGGAGTCTCACTAAATCTAGCTAAAGCCATGAGTAAACTCCTCACCATTCCCAAGAGTTTTAGAGCTCATTTCTAGCCTAACTTCACAAACCATGTTTTTCTGAGTCAGGAAAAAAAGAGGAGTTTAATTTTCCATCACCTTTCATCTGTGCTGTGATGCTTTCTCAGGAGATGTTGATGATGATAGTTGCACTATCATGCATGAAATGCTCTGCTGTGTTGGAAGGGCTCTAGTGCTGAGCTTACACTGGATGAGTGTGAGTTGGTGCCCGAGCCCTGGAGCCACAGAGCGCATGACTACTCCTTCACTGCCCTCCCACCTGCTTCATAGAGGACTTACTGGGAAAGGGCAGGCTCTAATCTTTTCTTCCCACTCCATGCCCACACAGTTTTGTGGGGTATGTATATGAATCCAAATGAAGGGATAGCTATAGTGTGTGCTTACATAATGGTCTAGCCTAGATAATGATAGCAGTGAAGATACCATAGCATGGGTGTTATCCTGGGCTGGCAGTTCTCTGGAAGGAGGAGGATGGGATTTCAGAGTCTTAACCGCCCCCCCAGTTCTCTCTGGAAACACAAACCAGTAAAATTTCACAAATGAGTGGAGTAACTGCATATTTTAAAGGTACAGAACATGCTTCTCTGTCCAAATTACTTGGATAGAATTGCAAAACTTTCCTCTATTTTTTATTATTCTTAATGTGCTTGGTTTTAGTTATGAAGACTCAATTTATGAGAAAAGAAATTGACTTTAACCTCTAAGTCTTTACGACACAACCTAAAAGATTATGATATTGCAGCAAACTGAAGATCAAGTGTTTCTTAAATGTTCTGCTTCTGAAAAAGAAATCATTGATTAGAGAGGCTATGACCTTTTTGGTGTCTCTGTGGTTCAGCCTTTGATAATTAAGGGATTTATTTATTTAAGAGTTATTGAAGAATTTGCATTTCTAATTTCTTTTGATTGTTTCAGGGCCAAGATGTCCAGTTGGCATGGAGTATAAGGAATGTGTATCCCCTTGTGCCAAAACCTGCCAGAGCCTGAATATCAATGAAGTGTGTCATGGACAATGTGTTGATGGCTGCAGCTGCCCTGGTAATTTATATACTGGGTTATTTGCTGAGAAACATTTGGCAGTGATGCTGCCTATTTTATTAGAAGAAGGAAAGATGTGTCTTCCCTTAAATTTTCCTGAAATCAGAAACACGTCTGTTTTCTGGGTCTATGCCCTAGAATAATTCAGTTTCTATACTGCCTGTATGCTCATGCCATGAAAAGGCTATTTTTAAGACTCAACTGAAAAGTAAATGTTTCTGAGAAAATCAGCACCATCTAATACTCTAGGATCGACTTTCAATCTTAGTAAGGGCTCACTTATCATTGATGTATCTAGACTCCTCCTGAATTGCTTTTGGTTAGAAGCATCCAGTTAGAGGAAGAAAGAACAGCGTATACGGAAGGAATTTCTTGCAGAAAAACAGTATCTGTAGAGCTCGCACTATAATTCTGAAGATCTTAAGGGTTTCGAATGGTTGATTTAACTTACTATTGAATCATTAATAGAGGAGATTTGTTTGGTTTAAAGGGGCAGCCCAATGACCACTTTTGTTTGTTTTGGTTTTCTTTTTCCTCATCTGTTGTACTTAAGACAACTGTAGGAGAAGACTTTTATTCCTGGCTACAAAGCTCCATATACTGCCATTTCTACTTGGTTTTTGTTGAGGTTTTTTTTTGTTTCTTTTTAATAGAACTGTCTCTGCATTTCACTCAAAATCTGGACTTTGTGCAAATGCACAGAGGTATTTACTGTCCCCTTGTACAAGATGTGACGGAGGTTTATTGAGGACATAATCTGGTTTACAAAACAAGGCAGTGATGACAGTGTAAACCTTGTTGACTTGAGGTTGTTAAATGCATTCTAAAACATTCTCAGTGATCCAGAGCTTAGTCATTTCCCTTTTAGCTGCCAGTCTCTTCTGAAGGTTCAAAGCTGTTACTCTGTGGCAGGACTTGGGAAAGTACAGATGATATAACTAGGCACAGGATCTTATTTTGTTGTGAAGAACCTAGCTATTATATTTGTGCAGTCCAGGGAGTGTTGAGAAAAGCTGAAGGAGATTAATCCACTGGCTGCACAAGGACTCTAGCTATATGCTTCCTTCAATAGCTGCACTGGTCCGCACAGGAAGGGTCTAAGGGGACAAGAACTGGAGAAACAGGAACTCAGCAAAGGTGCTGCATGAGGAACAAGTAGATGGCTAGAAGGAACTGCATGAAAAGAAATAAGAAACAGCAGTTCAAAACTTTTACTGTTATTTGGTGCACAGCCAACAGCAAAGAACTTTTATTTGAGTTTCGTAGAGAGTCAGGAGGATCTCACGCATGAACAGAGGAATTTGGCATTTAGGTTGAGGATTATACTTTCTCTTAGCTTCTTTGCAGTGCTCCAAGAGTAAAAAGGATCCGTTCAATGAATGTGCCATTTTATTTTTTTTTCTTCTTCTTAAATGCACCACACAGTTACTTTAATTGCTGTGAATGGAATTACTACTGGCAGGAAAAAAGGCAGATGTTGTTTTCTTGTGCTCTCTGGAGAGCCACGCTGCTCTTAAATACTTAGATCTTGTTTGGATATCTCTCACTGGTAGGATTTTCTTAGCAGTGGAGTTCTTTCCAGGCAGCTCTATGAGAAGAATGAGAGAAAAGGAACTAACCTGTGTCTTAGTGTCAGTAGTGACTGCTGCTGCGAGGGAAAAGGACCAAAATATCTGCAGGCAATTGGAAGGAGTCCCTCAAAGAGGAGGGAGAGGGCTTTCCAGCAATCAAAATATTTTGCTACAGCAGTTGATGTTCCTCCATTTTAAAAAGACCTCTCTATCAGCCTGGTGATCTAAAAGAAAAAGACTTGTCCTTTCTTCTGTTGCTAGCTTATAGTGCAATGTCGGGCAAGTCTTGTAACACTTCTGTGCCTCTATTTATCTTTGTAAGTTAGGGTACTCTATATATAGAATAGATAGCTATAGTTGTGTAGTACAAAAACCTCAGCAGTTGGATCCAAGTTGTGACCCCTTTCACTTCTTTCACTTTGCCTCTGCAGAAGTTGAGAAAAGAAACTACAGCTCCACATAATCACGTTTCTTTCTCTCAAGCTCTGTCTGCTAGACTTTTATGATATCCAGCTTTATTCCTCCATTCTCTAATTTTTCTTCTCTTCTATCCTCTTATGACATATACAGAATCTGTCTGGGCACCCTTTACTGCAGTCAGTAAAGTGCATGTATTTCTTAAACAGCCAGGTTTCTAGATCAGCTCTGATTAAGCTTGATTGTGCTCCCTGTGTTTGATGCATATATGTTCCAATATGTGTGTTGTGGGCTTGAGGAATAGCTAAGCAAAGAACTCTTCTGGGAGCACCAGAAATGTACTGTTCAGCACATCTGAGGGAAAGGCAGCACTTGAAGGAAAGTAGACACCAGCTCTCCTGAGGCTTTTTGGCAATACTCATTCTTTTTTATTGTACTGTGTGACTAACTATGGATAATAATGCATATGAAGTCTTGCCAAGGTATATGAAAAACTAGAAAATCTAATGTCTGTGTCCCTGTGTGTTTGTGTGTGGCATGTGTATCTGCTGCTATCATCTGATCTATCCAGAGGAGAAACTTCTTGATGGTGAACATTGCATTGAAAGCTCTGACTGCTCCTGTATCCACTCTGGAAAACATTATCCTCCTGGCTTCACCATCTCCCAGGACTGCAACTCATGGTAAAATCAGTGTTGCTTTGATGTGGTTGCTGTTGCTCTAGATAAGTACTGCACACTCTTTAGTGACTGTTTTACATGATCTTTCTAGAAACCTCTCTCTACTTTTTTAAAATTTCCTTTCACTGGCAAAGGACCTGCTCTATTTATTGGAAATACCAGCCCCTTCCAAGAAGTAAGCTGTTCACAAAGACAAAATCAGCTCTGCTTTTAAAGGGATATTTGATCTGACAGAACAATGTGAGGGTCATACTCCTTCAAACAGTAGAAAACTACCTGTTTCCTGTGGATAAGACAGACTGGCAGGTTCCCATGTCTGGTTAGTGTCAGTGGTGGTGCTTTTGTTTTGACTTCCTACATTTATTTAACCTCAAAATCCCATTTCTTTATAAGATGAGTTAACTCAGGCATGTCCTTGGAACTTCTCACAATGCTAATGAATCTTCTCAGCAGTATGGCTCATGATTTTTCTTTGACTCGTGAATGCCAGCCTGAAAGGGAAGGCTAGCTGTCTAAAGAAAGGAAGAGGAATAAGTAATGTATTCCTGATCTTGTTATGTATAAGTGTGAACATATTTGTGGAGGGAGTTCAGACAACTCTGTGCCCTGATGTTTCCAATTAGAGCACAGAAGAAGGACTTTGAGAAAGCCACTATATGCAGAAGATGTTCTATACATCATCCTTGTTAACCAGAAGTTTTTCTTTACATGCACCATGTGTCACAGAACATGAACCATAATCATAACCGTCAGTATTTTGTCTTTTTTCCTGGAGCTATCTGCAGCTTTTGAGCTTGGCCACATTGTTTAGCCTTATTGCTCTTGGGAGATCAGTGCTGCCTGATAGACTGTATTGTTTGAAAATGCTTCCTGTTATTCCAATTTGATACTGCTGTGGTAGAACATCATTCCATTGACTCTACATTTACCATCCTCAATAAACTGACTCCTCACAAATGGTTTTCATTAACTAGGATAATTAAAGGAATAAGAAGAATTTATCACCTCTTGAAATTTACTTGATTTTGGAGATTCTAGGGTTGACTCGCATGATATCGCACAGACCCAGAAATGACAGCCATCTCAATCACTATCAGGGTACATTACTGGTTACCAGTAGTGTCTATGAGAGATGGCACTAAATCCACCACCTAAAGACATAAAGCTGAGACAATCCACCTCCTTGCAGCTTGCATAGAAAGGAAAACTTGCAAGAGGAGCTTGAGTCAGCAGTGTGCCATTAGACTGATGAAGGTGTGTTTTAGCCGAAGTCTATCTGGCTGATGAAGGAAAGGGATTATTTCCCTCCTGTGATGAACTCATGAGGCCATGACTGGAGTAGTGTGGCCAGTGCTGGGCTCCCACTGCAAGAGAGAGGATTATGGACTGGAGAGAGTCTTGTGGAGGACACTGGAGATGGTTACAGCAAGAGAGCTTATGGCATGAAGAGAAGAAAAGGGAAATAGATTTGTTTAAAGGTTTCTGGGAGAACTTTCACTGCCTAAAGAGGGGTTATAAATAAGTCAGGGCCAAACTCTCAAACAGTGAAAGAGCAAGAAGCAATGGACACAGGTTGCAGCAGGGGAAATTCTGTTTAGACGCAAGAAAAAATTCTTACCCTTGAGATGATGCAGCACTGGGACGGCTGCCCAGAGAGGCTGTGAGGCCTCATCCTGGAGATTTCTAAACTCAAATGGACAATGTATTGAGCCTTTTGATCTAGCTTTGAAGTTCCATTCTTTGAGCTGGGGGTTGTAGTATATGATTTTTCTGGTAATCCCTTCAAACTCTTTTTTCCTATGATTCTTTTGTAATAATAGACCTACATTGAGAATTGCATTTAAAATTCCTTCCACTGATATAGTTAAAAGCTCTGGTAAACACAGAGCTTGGGGGGGGGGGAAATAAGTTCTTCAGTTTTGCAACCATTTTGACTCTTATTACTAGCAGTTGCTGTTGAATGATGGTAAGAAGGCATGGATATATTAAGAAGCAAGGTTATGGGAGACAGAAAGGATGTTGAAGACTGTTCTATTTTCCCTGAAACAGGAGCCCATGTTTCATTTATTTGGGAAAAAGTTGCAACAGAAAATTTGAATTCATGTACTCTTGCCTAACTTGTCATTATATATTTCCTAGCATTTGTCGACGTGGCACCTGGATTTGCAGCAACGGGGAATGCCCAGGTATGTTGACTCCAGTCTTTACAGGTTTTGACAAGTAAGCTTTGCTCACATCCCTCCCGCTTACATCCCACTTGTATTATTTTCCACACAAAAGGTGAATCTAAGTGTTCTTACTTGCTTGCTCGAGTGCAAGCCAAATGGGGTCATACTTTTCAGTTCTTCTTGCAAGACAAGCATGTTTTATGTGTATAGTTTATGTGTTGCAATGAAAAATCCTGTTTGGTGAGAATCTTTTGATTAATTAGTTTACCAAGATAAAAGGGTCTGTATGTTCAAAAGTTTGGCTTTCAGGCAGAGGAACACTGCTAGGTTTCTGTGACCAAGTACCATTCCCTATTTGATTCACTGAGTCAGCATACTTTTGTTGATGGGACAATTTGAAGTACTGGTAAATTGGATCACTCTTGATACCACATGGGTTTGGGTCATGTTACAGGGGAAGGAGCAGCAGCCCTGGGGAGAAGGTGGCCACCTTGCCTTCCATGGGTGGTGGCAGACTGGAGAGGCAGATCTGCAGGTGTTCTTGCTCTTCTTCCTCCTACCCTACCTACCTCCCAAACTCACTGATACTGTTTGCTGCTGCCCCAGTTTTTTTGCCTATATGGGGAATGTGACTTTTCATGCTGTGTGTTGGCTGGCAAAGTGGCGCCTTCCTTAGTTCCTCCTGCTAGTTCTGTGGGCCATCCCCTGTCTCAGCTCTTTCGCTATGTTCAGCCATGGAAAGGCCTGTTTGACCTGAAACATCATTTGACTCTGCTTGCATTGTGCAGAGGAATCTGCAGGAGATGACATGACTCTTTATCTTGTTTGCTCTCTGCTTTCGGAAACTGAAAGTGGGAAGGGATGAGAAGGAGACTTGGGTTACGGCAGAACAGGAAAAGAGAGAGAAGGTTTTTTAGATTTGGTTTGTTGGGTTTTTTTGTTTGTGTTTTTGTTTGGTTGTTTTTTTTTTAGAGGAGGGTGCTTTAGATGAGTCTGTGCAATCCTTACAAATTAGGAGAATTACAACTGTATTAAAATAGCTATCAAATAGTCTGTCTTTCTGTTAACAGTAAGCTTGCCTGACCCATCAATGCTCCATTTCTTCCTACCTTAGACTGAAAAAGGTTTTTTTCTAACTTCAGTTTTGACCTAGGTTACAGCTTTTAATGGTCCTTACTTTCTGGGCTACTATGAATACTCTGTGGGCTAGATTTTTATCCTCAATTCCAGCCATGTTTTCTTCGTAGTGATTATAGATATTTTTTAATTGGGAAGCTCTGCAGAATGAGCAGAAATCAAAAAGAAAGTCAGCTTCTTCAGCCAATATATCCAAGTCACTTTTCAGCTAGGCGTGTGGAAGACTGAAGTACAGCTCTTGTACGTATACTTGAACCTGCTAACTTCTACAAACTGCACTGAAACAGTATGGGAGGGCAGCAAAACCTCACAAAGTAATAGTCTCTGGTAGGAACAGTAGCCAAGTTTGTTTTTACCTGTCCTGTTCTGTCTTTATTTGAAGCAATATTACAGCATATTTTTTTTGTTGGCTTGTTATTTTTTGCACAAATATTTCTGAAATAATGTGTCACAGAAAGTTAGACTCACATAGCTCAAGGTAATTCCATTATTTCTTATCAACCTGTTTGGAAAGTTTTCTTTTGTATTATAGGAATGAATTGCCTAGCTATACGTTTGGTGATAAAGCTAGGTACCCAGCTGGAAGTAGTGTTTCAGAAGGCAATGCTACATCAACCAACTAGCAATTGCTGGCTAGCACTAGCAAGAAGCTCTCAAGCTGATATCATAGTTAAATTAATTATGAAGGCAGTATGTTTCAGGAAATCTCATGGGATGCATTACATCAAATAGAGTAGATAGAGGGACCTATACAAAGAGACTTTGCTGCAGGAAAGAAATTTCCCTTCCAGGACCAATGCCAAAAGTCTGGGACCTGTCTGGGGTGGTAGTCCCTAGCTTTCCATGCTGCAAACTTGTCCTCTTTGTTCCTAGTTGCAGAGAATGCCCTGGAAATCAAACTGTGCGTAATATGGTGGGTTATGCCTAGTTTTCTTTAAATCTGTTCTCCACATCTGATAGCCAGTTATTTGTCTCTGAAGTTGTGTAGAATAACACTTGTTTTACCTTTGTCCAAGTTTAATTGAACAGAAAGTAGGGTTTCCAGGGTGAGCTACTAAATACTAAGTTGCCTTACTCTCCAGGGGATGTCAAACATCCAGCCGGTGCTGGGCTTTTCTTAGGGCAAATCAGAGCTGTGCAAGACTGGGGATCCTCAGGAGCTGTGAGGCTGTGCTTTAGCACAGGCTGGCTTAAGATGGTTAACACTGAATAACATGTTGAAGAGGGAAAGTTCCACTTGGTGTTAATTAGACAGATCTTATCTGGGACTCAAAGGCAGCGAAGAGAGGATAACTCATGGAGTTTACCTGCCAGATTGTAATAATTAACCTTTCCCCATCCTTTGTTACTGGATTGCCAATATAGGCCCAGAACCTGAATTTTGTTCTGGACAAGGAGGTGTCTGCCCACTTTGTTTGCCATAGGACCACGTCTAAGTGTGCTAGCCTTCTCATATGGAATAATTCTTTACAAGCTCTGTGGAGTTGGAGTTTCCCTAATGTGTTTGCAGAGGCCCTAGCATAACAGGGTACTAAATTCCAGTTGTACCATCTGAATGCTGCCTTCCTGGAAATGAAAAGATGCAACTTACCAAAACATTTTAAGATGGTGACATGTTTAAGTAAAGTCCAGCATATATCCTCCTTTTGGAAGAACTACAACAGTGATTACTTTCCAGCTTTCATTCTGATAAGGTATTTTTACTTTAATGTTAGAATAACTTATTCGTATTCAAGGCAACCCAACAAAGGAATCAACAATTTTGGGGGCTTTGTTCAAGAGGCCACTGTGAAGAAGGCTTTCAGACACTGTTGCCTTCATAAAACCATACTGTAATACTAAAATGACAGTAGAGAGACAAAGAGGGAACTCACAGTCTGCCAAGATACAACTGTGAAACACAGATTGAGAATGAGGCACCTCTGTAGACGAGCAGAGCAGCAGTAAGAGTCCAACAAATTTTGATTTTCAACCCTGTAAAAATGCCTACATTCTGCAGCCAGCTCTATGGATGCAGATGTGTCCCACTGGGCTAAGTAAAAGTGGATTTAAAGTGTGTCAAGATGTTGCAAGCTTCTGCATAGAGGTAAAGAGGCAACATGGCCTCTTTACACACATGGAGTGTGTGACTAATGCTGGGTAATCCTGAGTGTCTTTCCAAGCTCTGCCAGTCTTAGGCATTAGTACTTCCATTCTCCATGTCTCAGTTTCCCCATTGTATAATGAGAGAAACTTGGTTCCTACATAAAAGAGAGCGTGGGTTGCTGTTTAAAATTGGTTAGTGCCACCATCACCCATCACTTCTGTACTAGGTATGAGCTAGCCTGCAGTGAGCTTGAGTGGCTACACTGAATTTCCAGGGCCACTGAGGTATATGCTACAGAAGAACCAAATCCACTTCAGTGCAGAGAACCGAGCTGTTTGCTGACATCCTCGTGACCCTTTGTTTGGCACTATAGAGGCTTTTCCGTAGGCATGAATTTCAGCTCTTGAGTGTGATTCCCCAGCTTTTGTTGGCACCTCTGTTACTACTGGTAATAACTTACAGGAATAAACAGTGAGATAAGCATCTCACCAGTGCTTTCAGGTCTGCAGGGAACTCCGGCCTTGTGCAACCTGCTCCACTGGGCAGCTCCTCCTCCTCAGTGGCTTGAGGGGGACAGGCAGGATTTTACTCACAATTGGCACTGAGTTGATTAATGGCTCTCTGCATTTTTTTCAGGAGAATGCTCTGTCACTGGCCAGTCCCATTTCAAAAGCTTTGACAACAAATATTTCACCTTCAGTGGGATTTGTCAATACCTATTTGCCAAGGACTGCATGGAAGATTCCTTTTCTGTGATCATCGAGACAGTGCAGGTAACAGCAGCCTTGGCTGATGCCTCTGCATATGCTCTTGAGAGAGTGGGAAGGGCAGTATGGAAAGGAGCATGATATGAATTGCAGAGGCACAGGCCAACAAAAGTAATTTTCCTATGAAATAATCAGCTTAAATAACAGATGCAGTCTTTCTCCTTAGTTAATAAGTGTTTTGCTTCTCCTTGCTGCTATTCCCAGGAGTCTACCTGGCATTTGAGATTTGAAATGAGATTTGGAGAACAAGCCCTCACGGCCTCTTTGTCAGCTGAAAAAACAAATGTGGATGAGGGTGTGCCGCTTGCAAAGCACCCTGAAGGCCAGTGCCTTGCTAATGCCCAGGGAAAAGATGTGTCCTCAGACAGTGATTAGGGTGCACTGGCAGAGTAGTACCTTGGTTACTTTCCATTAAGTCATATTGGCTGGTGGTTACTGCTGCTCCCTAGCCAGTCAGCAGCTCCTGACTTTCTTCGCTATCTTCCCTGAGGGATGTAAGAGAAGCAGCTGGAGGTCAGCGAGCAGAGATGGCTGAAGAGAGGAGGGAAAGGGAGCCAGGGCAGCGTGCGGAGGGAAGGAGACCCTGGAGAGGGTGTCACATGGACGTTAACCTGGTTGTGAAATTAATCGACCAGTTGTGCATAGGAATAGGTGAACAAACCTGGAGAAGAAAAAGGGTACAGAATCAAGCAGATGGGAAGAAAGGGGATGGAGGAACTGAAGGCACGGAGAGGTACAATGAAGTCAGGAGGCTGACGAGACTGAAGAGAAGTATCAGCCTGTCTTGCAGGACACCAGCAACAGAGAAACCACAGGCTTTAGAGAAATGGGGTGTGATGGTCATATGTACCATCTACGTCTGTACCCTGCAATAGAAAGCTCTGATAACGCAGCTCTGAGGTCATTTGCACTTGGGAACTTGCAGAGCAGGTTTCCACTGAAACTTCTCTTTCGAAACCAGGGAGGAAATGCAGGGGCCTGCAATCCCTGTTCCTCATCTGCGTAACCCACAGTCATGTAAATAGATAGCGCAAAAGGCTCGGGTCTTGCAAATTGCACAGTAGTTTCCCATGCTGACCAGGCTGTGCAGAGCAGTGTGCCCTTCCTGCCCCTGCCACAGCGCAGAGGGGGGCTGATCTCTGGCACCGCTGCTCTTGGGGGTCTGGTGTAAGGCCTGTGGATGCCTGTGGATTGCTTTTCTAGGCACTGAGATGAGGAGCTGCAGATAGCTCCCTGGTGCATGATTAGTGGAATAACGGGAGAAAGGCTGCCAGCCTTGTGCTTGTGGGATGCAGAAACTAGATCCATAAAACCATCGAGACACTTAACGCCTCCCAGATTAGATGCTGAAATGTCTTCTGGGGGCCTGGGGCTAAGTCACCAATAATCTGAAAGCTTGAGGTTTGAGGCAAATTTTCCCTTCTCTGTAGTGTGCAGATGATCCTGATGCTGTGTGCACTCGCTCAGCTTCTGTCCGAATCCGGGACATGGACAACAGCCTCATTAAAATGAAACATGGAGGAGGAATTTCACTAAATGGACAAGACGTACAGATCCCTTTGTTACAAGGTGTGTTTGCATGGGTTTACTCTGGTCAGCCACTGAAGGGTTCCTACTTATTAGCGTTTTCTGGCACACCTTAGCCCAGTTCAATCAAAAAGTGTTTTCAAAACCAAATTCTCCCTTGCAGCCTCTTGTAGAAGCTCTGTGATTTCAGCTTCTCTCCATGCAGCTGACATATCTTGGCTCAGCTCCTCTAAAATCAGAATTAAGCTGATCTGGATTGGTGAGGTGTGATCTTGAAAAACACTATTGGTCTATGCATTTTAAAATTATTATTATTTCTCATCCAGAAGCTTGAAATCCCTCGAGTTATCTTGCAAAATGTCACAGTTAATGCCTGGGGATTTGCAGAATGTGCATATATCCTCTTCTAGGACAAGTTCATGTAGATGTAAACTGCTGAGCAGGCAAAATGCTTGGGAACTGTGAAGTGGGGATTGCTGGCACCCCTTGTTCTGGCAGACCTGTGTACCCCCAGCTACGTGATAGCCACTCTGTTGGCCTGTTCAGCATGACACAGCAGTCCCAGGCAATGACATGCCCCATCCTGGCTTGACTGACTGACACTTTGTGGTTGTCTTAAGGTGCCCTCCGTATCCAGCGCACAGTGAGGACGTCAGTTCGCCTTACTTATGGGGAAGACTTGCAGATTGACTGGGATGGTCATGGTGAACTCCTAGTGAAGGTACTCTTTATTTCTGTCTGGTTTATTTCTGTCTTTTTGCCCCCTCTCTCATCCTACCCAAACACGTACAAAGATTTTCTTATCTGAAGTGAAAAATTGCTTTGTGTTGCATGTTGGAAATTCCATTCTCTGTTGCTACCCCCAGAATGATATACAGTTCCTTTTGTATTCCAGAAACAAACATTTTCATCCTACAGCAGCTTGGTAGTTTTTTGGTGGGTTTTTTTTTTTTGGTCTGTCATTGCACAAAAATAGACATTATTAACCATGAATAGTTTTGTGTTTTTGTTCAGCAGATACTCTACAAACTGCATTTTTGCTTTCCTTTGCTTTGACTGTCCTGACTCAAAGTAAGGGAAGAATATGGCCCTAGGGTGTCAGTTACTCATGATTTCCAGGAAAAATCAATTAGCTCACAGAAGATATGCGACATGCTTCTTTTACTGTGAAGAATGTTTAAAGTCACCCTTGATTAACAATTAGGGTTTCTCTGTGCTGCAGACTGCAAAGGAGTGTGGAAACACCCAAACCAGGTTTAAAAGAAATGAGCCATAAGGGAGTCAGTCTAGCTGCAACAACAAAATGCTTTACATAAACCACTTTTTGTGTCCGTGTGTTATAAGCTGCAGATTGATTTGCAGTGCAGAAAAGCCTGTGAGGGAAGAGGGGTAAGATTATTTAGTGTGGCATAGTCTCCTGATAGCTGATAAACCATCACAGCTAAACTGTCCATCTCCCCTTTTGCTCTTACAAGAGGCTGTATTCTTTCAATCAGTAGGACTCAGGGACTGCAAATATTGTCTCTGAGGGCGTGTTTGTTCCCACCTGTAGTGTTGCTTCCTGCTGTGAAGACCTGCAGGCTACGGGTGCTAAATCTGAGGGATGTGCTTCCACGTGATGCTAGGCGGCTGCAGACCTGTGTGCTGCTGCCGTGTTTGCATGGACAGGTGCTAAACCACAGCCCTTCTGCCTTTGAGCCCCTTTTGTAATAGGACATCTGCAGCTGAGGCCTGCGTGGGATGAATTTTCTCACTGAGAACAGTTTTGCCAAGAAAGCGTTGAGCATGGCCCTCTCTGAACCATACCATTGCTTTTGCACTTTCCTTGCCTGCCTCAAGTTCTGGCCCAAATATCACATCTGGCACAATGTAAAGGTTCATGAAAGCTAGTTGAGAAGTGAGTACGAGAGTTGAAAAGACAACAGAGAAGAAAGGTCAAGAATAACTTTAGAAGACATCTGTGGTTTTGTTGGGTTTTTTCAATCTAGCCTGTATCTCTGTGCTTCATTGGTCCTAGGAGTTGTTTTTTGGACTGGGAATAATTCAATTCAGTCCCTTGATGTATCTTGGATGTTTTTGCTTTCCTCAGTATTCAAAGTATTTTTCTGCCTGGTCAGAGACCCATATAGGCTGGCAAATCTTTCTTACAGTTAAAACAAATCTAATTTTCTGCTCCAGATCCTCTACCCATAAAAGCGGTGGAAGTTTCTCCAATTTGGTTCTGCTCTGAGCTTCTTCCCTCACTGAGTATCTAAAGCATCTTTTTAAGTGGTTTTGGAGAGTTAATTTATGTTGGATTTGTAGACTGACCTGTTGCCAAGTATTTCTGACAATTGAGGGAAGTGATACACTTCCATTACCTTGGCCAGACTTATGCTAAAAATTCTTTCTGTGTTCCTCAAGAAGGGTCCCCTTTCTGTGACCACTTGATATTTGTGATTTAAACTCCCACTTGAAAATACATCAGAATTTGGATTTGTGTGAGTCATTGTCTGTCTGCAGAATATGTGAAAAAGTAGCTTCCTTTGCCATCAGAGTAGTAAGGATACATATCCTTAAATAATTCATGGTTGGTCGTTTCAGTGCTCCATTTTTACACTCTGACTGCTGTGTATGAATAGAGGGTAGTATTAGGTTTTATTTTGCAGGTTGTTTTTATTTTTAATTATACAGAAAACCAGTTTTCTTCAAAAATGTGTTTTTCTAGCTTTTATGGCTCTGTTTCACTGGTTAATCCTGCGAAGCTGACTAAGGTGTAGCACTCTACTAAATGGATACAGAGAGCTACTGTAGCGTTAAAGCACTGAGGGAGGTCCCAAGGACAGTTGGTAGTACTTGTGATATACCAAGTCCTTATGTCTAATGCAAACTGACAGTTCATACTAGAGCAAAAGATATTGGTGCCTTTGTATTGCACGTGCTTCTTCGGAGATTTCCCCATATGCACTTCGAAGTTTAGAGTCCCATTTCAGCTGCCCCTTGATTTGCAGCAAGAAAAGGCAGGGTCAAAAGTACATCTGTTATGTGGGTTGTTTACAATGCTGCTTTTAGTGTGTCGTAAGTTTCCCTAGGCAGGAGGAAGCTCTAATGGGAGGTATTTTAGCTTTAGGGCTACTAGTCTCTTTCTTATTTTATTAATGGTCCTTAATGTTGAGGGAAACCACACCTACAACATTGCCTCTGTTTTGTGACAAAACAGTCTGTTTAAATTTTCATCTTATTTTTTTCTTTTAAAATGTGAAATGGTTTCAGGTGCAGTATCTTTTCCCAAATTACACTCAAAAATATAATCATCTTACTATATTAAAAATACAGTGAGATGTTCCTCCACTGTTCTTCTGTTCATTTATATGAATTAAGGAGAAGAATACAGAAATATTAAACTGGAATGTTGATCAATGCACAAAAGTAAGCCATTTTTCTCTTAGTTACATTCAGTTACCCTCTGAAATTATCACTGTACTGTGCAAAAATGTCCTGCTGCTGCTAATAGTAGCATTTTTGTTAGAAGTGTAAAAGTGTAGTACAATGAAATAGTGTCTATAGTATTTTAATGTATATTTGAGAATTTCTTTGATGGTTAAATTGTGTATGTTTCATTCTTTAAAAAATCTTGCTATACAGTGGTGACCTATTCTGGATGATGACCAGGCTAATATTCTGTTCCTTAGCTGTCTCCTGTCTATTCCGAAAGGATGTGCGGGCTATGTGGAAATTACAATGGTAACCAAGGGGATGATTTTCTTACACCTTCTGGCATGGTGGAAGCTCTTCTGGAAGATTTTGGAAATTCCTGGAAGCTCAACGCAGGCTGCCAAGACTTGTTAAAACAAGACAGTGATCCCTGCAATCTCAATCCTCGTTTAGGTACTGAACTCCATACAGGAGTGCATCCATGTGCAGCAGTCTGTGATCTTCCATATTACATACTACTACTACTACTACTACTACTACTACTACTACTACTACTACTGAAAAAAATAAAAGAAAAAATAAAGGAAAAAAGAAGCTATTGTTGCTTCCATTACTAGTGGGGTGGTTGTAATCACTGTTTAAAACAAACAAATAAAACCCCAAACAAACAGAGACAGACATGATTGATACAGGCTTCCTAGGGAAAATATAATGTTTTGTGAAAATGGGAAACAAAAATCAGTAATGTGAGATTATGCTGCTGTTCAGGTTAAGTCACAGTCAGACCATCACAGCCACAGCACAAACTTGTGCCACTGAAACTGCTCTTACAAGTGATTGCAATACTATGTTTATCCTCTGAGTGGACAAAAAAACCTATCTTCTTCACTCCTCTGTCCTTACACCTTAAACACTTTTCCTGATCCCTTGTTTCCCTTCTTTTGCTGCATCCCAACAGACAGCCTTTCTCTTTTCCTCCATACTGCTTTACTGTCCTGGTTGGACACAGGGATAATTTCTCAGACTAATTTTTTGTCCCACTTGTTACAGCAACCTCTGATTTCTGGGAGGAGCAAGGATACAGAAAATTTCATGACTGTGTATCAGAGTGGGCACTGGTGATTCATGAGTGTAGTACAGCCTGGAAGGTTTAATTTTGCAAATATAAAAAGTAGCAGAAAGTAGAGGCCCTGTGAAAAGAAGTACAGCACCAGAAGCACTGGTAACAGAATATAAAAACATTGCTTTTCCTTGATTTGTTTTACTAGTGAAACATTATTCTTTTGGTGGAGCTATGATGCTATCTATGCCTACTTAATCCTATTGATTCTTCTGTGTTTGATTGGGGTTTTTTGGGGGTTTTGTTTGTTTTGTTTTTGTTTTGTTTTGCTTTTTTTCCAAAAGAAAAAGAAAAATCTTACTGTGGCTTTTCTAGCTTTTCTTGTAAAGCCATTGATTGATTCAGCGCAAGTATGTGATTTTTCTATTTTTAGCCAGATACGCTGAGGACTCCTGCTCAGCTCTGATGTCTTCTGCATTTGAACCCTGTCACCACGAAGTCAGTCCCACTCCCTATGTGAAGAACTGTCGCTTTGATGTTTGCTCCTGCTCCAATGGCAAGGATTGTCTGTGCTCTGCTATTGCTAATTATGCAGCAGCCTGTGCTAGGAAGAGCATCCTGGTCCAGTGGAGAGCGCCTGACTTCTGCCGTAAGTGAAGTGTTCCTAAAACCTGCTTATTTTCCTTGTCTCCAGGGAATGTCTTGGAAATGTCAGATAAGAAATCTAGAATGAGATGGTTTCTGCAAGGTGCCAAATACTTCTTCTTGCAAATGATGAGATATCTTTCCTCTACTGTAGCAAGGATGCAAAAACTGTTCACAGAGATTGCTCACCAAAGGGGGAAAGAACCAGTCATCGGTCTTGCCTCAGCAGAGCGTTTGATTGGATTTCCATTTTCGGCTGTGTTTAAGTTTCAGTTACTCTCCTGGAAAATTTCTGAATATCCCAGGGTAGGAATCTCTAAATTATTTGTAGCAATATATGAATTGCTTTTTTGATACCTCCTCCTTTCGAGAGCCAAGCTTCCCTACTCGTGACCTCATCAGCAACATGACTTTAGCTGAAGTAGAGGGTATGGAGGAAGCACAAAGGCAGATATTCAGTCAAGTGGTATCAAAGAACAGAATCATGCAATGATAGACAAACTTGTAACAGAAAGGACCTCTGGCAGTCTTCTGGTACAATCCCTGCTCGTGGCAGGGCTAACCTGCAGTAGATTGCCTGGGATCTCATCTAGTCAGTTTTTGATATCTCCAAAGATGGACATCCCATAACCTTTCTGGCATTTCTCTCTCTCTTAGCAGTTTATCACCCTATCAGTGCAGAGATCTGAGATCTACATCAGATCCCATTTAGTATATGTCATTCAGCTAGTGGGTGAACACCATTTTTCTAACCACATATGAGCTCCTTTCTTCTCCTTGTAAATTCTAGCGTGATGTGGCAGCTGACTTAACATGAGATTCTGAACCTTGATTAACAGGCCATGGGTGGCATCACTATGACTGCCTAGAGATTAGCGATAGTGACAACAGGGTTGAGTGCCTATGAGTGAGAATCAAGGGGAAGGCAAACAAGTCAGATATCATGGTGGGAGTTTGTTATAGACCACCTAACCAGGATGAAGAAATAAACAAAATATTCCATAGGCAGCTGGCAGAAGCCTTGCAATCACTTCCCCTTGTACTTGTAGGGGACTTCAACTTCCTGGATGTCTGCTGGAAATATAACACAGCAGAGAGGGAACAGTCCTGGAGGTTCCTGGAGTGTGTGGAAGATAACTTCCTGACACAGCTGGTAAAGGAGCCGACAAGGGAAAGTGCCCTGCTGGACCTGCTGTTTGCAAACAGAGAAGATCTTGTGGGGGATGTGATGGTTGGAGGCTGTCTTGGGCATAGTGATCATGAAATGAGAGAATTTTCAATCCTTGGAGAAGCAAGGAGGGGACCTAGCAGAACTGCTACTTTGGACTTCTGGCG
>NW_010204881.1:0-1375 GCF_000695765.1 Mesitornis unicolor | reverse complement strand
AGCCCCCTCCCAGCCCTTCCCCGCCACCCTCCTAACTCAAACCAAGCGCTATTTTTACAGCCACCCACCAAAGAGACGCATGCTGGGTTTAAATGGGAGTAAAATGGGGCTGGAGGGGGACATCTCGAGAGGTCTCAAGCTTCCCCATCGCTGAGGGGGTCTCTCATCCCATCCCCATCCATCCCATGGGTCCCAGGGAAGGAAAGGGGCAGCGGTTGCTGACAGAGGGATCCTGCCTGCCCCAGTGCTGGTGACTGCAGCACAGAGGCCATGAACCAGCCAAAAATAGCAGCTGGCCATGTGGCTCTCCCCAGGATGTCACCTCCAGGTGCCCAGGGGTGCTTAGGGGTGCCCAGTCATCTCCTCCATGCAGCATGCTGGCCCCTGAGCCCTCCCAAAACTTCAGGAGCAGGGAACTCAAGGGTAGGCAGCACCCACATATTCAGACACTCAACCCAAGGCCTCCGAAGTGCCAAAAGAGGGATGACATCTCCCTCCTCTACTGTTTTTTTGGGTGCTGCAAGACCCCAGCTCACCCTGGCTGCAACCCAGCCACCGGCTCCACATGTGGTGGCCCACAAGAGGTGGCACCCGTGATGTCCATGGCCCCAAACGCCCCAAAACGGTGAGCAAAGAGGGAGGAAAATGTTGTGGATGAAGGTCAAGGGGGTACAATAAAGGATGGAGAGTGGTTAAGGCTTGATGGACCCCCAGCAGTTTGGGTACAGGAAGGTCAGGATGCTGAGAGCAAGGGTTGCACAAGGATGGGATGAAGGATGCAGGATGCAGCAGGATTTACTCCTCCTGAAGGGCTGCAAATATTGGGGCAATACATTCATTCCCCCAGCAAGGGGAAAAACAGCTGGAATAAATAAGTGATAAATAAATAAGCAGCTTGGGTGACCCCAGTGCATCCCTGTGCCACCAGCGTGGGGACAGCCCCATGGAAAAACCTGCTCCTGGGGAGCCCATGTCCCCAATCGGCTGAGATGGGGGGCCCCAAAAGCCACCCCCTGCTTTACAGTGGCTGCATGGAGTAAAATGTGGGCACAGCCCTGGCAGGGAGCAGGTTACACAGCACAAGAAACAGAGGGGAAAAAAAAGAAAAGAAAATTAAAAAAAATAAAAAACCAACCACCAAAGCCCTTTCTGGAAGAGGAAAGGACTGACAGGACCTGGCTGAGAAGCAGGAGAAAGCCCAGATTTCCCAGTTACTGTGCAGATGTTCTGGACTGGAAACAGAAGACGGCAGGAGCGAATCCATCTTCCCCTCCAGAGCCGCCGCGGCCAGGGCATCTGGACTCTGTCTGCAGGCAGCAGAGGCTGCTCTCCCCTGGGGAGCCCCCCTGAAACCAGGGACGGCCGGGGCACGCCG
>NW_010204880.1:0-47412 GCF_000695765.1 Mesitornis unicolor | reverse complement strand
GCCCCTCACTATAAGAAAGACATTGAGGCACCAGCGCATATCCAGAGAAGAGCAGTGAAGCTGGTGAAGGGTCTGGAGAACAAGTCTTATGAGGAGCAGCTGAGGGAACTGGGGTTGTTTAGTTTGGAGAAAAGAAGACTGAGGGGAGACCTTATTGCTCTCTGTAACTGCCTTCAAAGGAGGGTGTAGAGAGGTGGGAGTTGGTCTCCCATGTAACCAGTGACAGGACAAGAGGAAATGGCCTCAAGTTGCACCAGGGGAGGATTAGATTGGATATTAGGAAAAATTCCCTTACTGAAGGAGAGGTCAAACACTGAACAGGCTGCCCAGGGAGGTGGTGGAGTCACCATCCCTAGAGGTGTTCAAGAAGTGCATGGATGGGAGTTCAGGACATGGTTTAGTGGGCATGGTGGTGTTAGGTTATTGGTTGGACTTGATGATCTTAGAGGTCTCTCCCAACCTTAACGATTCTGTGATTCTGTGAATGTTTGAAGGATACGGTGGTGTTTGTCTGAGGCACAAGGCCATGTGAGCCCAAGCCCCTCGGTCACCCACAGTGCCTAACGGCTGGCTGAAGTCAAGGGGGACCTTCAGGCATAACTTCTCTGTGGAAACATCTGTGGGGTATGGCTAAGATAGGCAGGACAGTTGCAATCAAAGCCTCAACATAGCTATTGTTACTTTGAATAGGACAACTTAGTGGCCCAGTGGACCACAGCCTGTTCCAAGCCTGTGCTGGTGTTATGACTAGTTTGATAGTCAAACGTAAAAATGGAGGAGAGGAGAGCCCTTTCAAACTAGAGGCAGCTGAGTATGGCAACTCCCAAGCTTTGATCCCTACCTAAGCTTGATTTATCTCCTTCCATCTGTAATTTGGAGATGATAAAAATACTGATACTTACCTGTTCTGTAAAGCTGATGTATCAGCTGCTGCTGTTGGGTAAAAAAGAAAGGCTAGGTAGATAAAAGCTTACAGTTAAGAGTTAGAGCTTCTGGCCACAGCTGTCAAGGGTGACTAATGCATTCATCTCATGCCCCCAGGGACCAGGCTGCACATAACGATGGCTCCAAATTTTCAAGTATTAACTCATTGCCTGTAAGTAAAATACGTGGGAGTGTGATTTACCTCAACAAGAATTAATGTTTCAACCCCGTGTGGGATACTAAAGCTGCATTGAGGTGACATTAATACATGTTTTTTTGTTGGGGGTTAAAGAGAGGACAGAGGATCAATAAGAGGGCAGTTAGTGAGATAGCAGAAGGAAGAAGGTTGTTATGTGTTAATGGGAGCAATGGTCCAGATAATCCACTCATCTAATCAGCTTTAGTTCCCCCCACCCCTTGTCTGGCTCCAAAATCCTAAAAGCAAGTATAGGTCACCTTGTTTAGTAGCTAGAGAGCAGAGAAATCAGGGTAGGCAGACTTGTTCTGGGAAGCAACCGAAGGGGACAGCAAACTGAATGGTGAGGCCACGCTGGACTGGAGACTGGTGGGGTGCTGCTTGTGCAGAGAGGCTTTAACTCACAGACACTGCCATGGAACTTTGTTGTGCTGCCAAAAGGCCAGATAAAGGGTGTGTGTGACTACTGCTTGCTAATGGGAGGGCAGCTTTCCATTAGTGAATGAACCACAATGTCCCTGTAAAGCCACAGAATATGGTTATCATTGCCTAACAGAAGGATACTGAGACTTTTAAAAGAAGAATAGCTGGGTATTTTGAGCCTGCTAGTTTTAATCAGGCACCTTGTTTCTTTAACCTTGACCCATAGTTTTTTGCCGGTGTGGCCCGGAGCTGGTGGCTTAAGGAGCCAATGCACTGTGAGACTGCTGTGGGTTTGCAAGCCCCCAGCTCACTGAGGAGGACTTCAGTAAGGGGTCAGGTCTGGCAGTGGGATGGCTGTGTTGCACCCAGGCCCACCCATTGCCCTCTTCACTGCAGCTGGAGTCTTGCGTGATAGCTTGGGGGCCAGAGAATGGGCTCCAAGGTGCTCATCTGAAGCTGAGCAGGAGGAAGGACTGACAGTGCCTTTGAAATCAAAAAGAAAACTCATTCTTACACACTGTTGCAGTTTTAATCAGCCTTCCTTGTCTACTGTCTGCTCCTTCTCAACTAACTTCAACCTTCTTATGATTAGACATCTGTATAGACTGTTTCTGGAGAAAGAGGGGTAGCTCCAGATTCATGTCATTTCTATTAAAAGCTTGACTTAGTGGGGATTATACACTGGAGGCACTTTAGGAGGTGAATGTTAGACACAATTGCTGTCTAACAACATGCTTATGGTTGCACTGGGTTCAGATAATGTTCAGTTTCTGAGGGATTTCAAATATTTCTATTGCTCTTAAACCTAATTAAGCAGATCGAGTTTCTGAAGGAAGTTGAGAGCCAGGAGACTTTCTCTGACTTTTATTTTACATGCATCCCTATATACCCGAGGAGCCAAAAATGTAGACATTCAGTAGTGCCATGTACGACAATGAAGTGGGGAAATGCAGCAGCCGATCTCTGGCTCAGACACTCCTGTATAAAGAAGTCAATGCCCTCATATAAAGCTTTGTTGTTCCAGTGCTGCAGGCCCTGGCAGTGAGCTGGGCAGTGATGGATGAATCAGCATAATTTGTGGGTTTTTCCTGCCAGCCACGCTATGGCACTGTTCGTCTGATAATACGTCTACTCTTGGAAGTGTTATCAAAATGGACACAAAAGGATGACCCCTTCAAAAATTTGTTATCTAGACATAACACCAGAAAACAAAGGAAGTGCAGGAATAAAAGAAGGGTATTGCATGAAAGAAGGGTGTTATGGTAGTGATTGTCTAAGACATGATGCAAATACATATTTTAGAGGCAGAGTATTTAATGCAACCGTTCACACCTCAGACTTGGTGTTTGTCAGCATTGTGACACTGAGGTGGGAAACTGGGGCCAGAAGAGCAGGAAAATTGCCAGAAACCATGCAGGAAAGGAGCTTTAGCAAGAGAACCAAAAGGAAAAAGCCAGATCTTAGATCTTGAGGAAGAAAAACTGCAAAATTTGTCTAATTAAGGAATGTAGAACTAGATCGGGTGAGCTAAGGACGTTGATTTGTACATCAGGAGAAAGGAGAAGAGGCCTCACAAAAATAAAATCAGAGATGCAGGATGAAAACCAGGACAGAAGCATGGGGAATGGGATTGGAAGGGCTCAGAGGGAGGGGTAGTGGTAAAGTCATATGCTGTGGACAGACCAAGGATGGTAAGAGTAGTATATGTCCTAATGTTCGAGTGAACATTTGTATTACCTGTTGAGAGCTGTCGCGATGGGGTAAAGGAGACTTTAAACTAGATGGGTTAGACTCATGCATAGAGCTGAAGGATCAGAATTCATAGCACTTTTATGCATTCTGGCAAAAAATATAGTTCAAAATACAATTGCCTAAGAAACTATTGTGAAACTGCTGCAGCTACAGTTAGCAGAACCTGACTCCCTCTTTTTAAGAAGGTGGATGGATGGTTGGATGGATGGATGGACAGACACACAGAGTGGGTTTGGCTTTGGAACTCACCCCCTTTGCTTCCTGCCATGCTCATACTGGTCACGATGAAAAAATTGGCTTTGTCTTCAGTTGAAACCTTCATACACATTCATGCTCTTTAAATAATGGATTGTGCAGATCCTAATATAGGCACTAAAAACAAAGGCTGTACAAATAAATACTGGGAAAGGACCCACAGCTTCCTGAAGACTGATAGCCAGATTTCTTTCTGCATGCCTTTTGCATCCTGTTGATGATATGACACTTTTCCGCCAGTAATGTCCAAGACACACACTGCATTAATCAGATAATGTAACTTTCCATGATCTAGCCCTAAGAAATGTAATTTAACTTTTTTCCCCTCCCTTTCTGACTCCCTTTAAAAACTGACTTTTTCCAAATGGTTTCTCCAACCCAAGAAACCTGACAAAAGTTGTTATACCGTTCTCAGGGTAATGTTTGTGTTGTGATTAATGTGTGATTACCTACCTGAAGCTTAATAAAGGCCTTGCTCTTTCAAGGCTTATCCGTGATCCATACTGCACTTGAATCGGGTCCATACATCCAGTGCATGTATGGAACCAATACAGTTAAATCCACATATATTTTAAGGATTTGGGTACACAAAGATGGTACCCAAAACCAGCCTTATGCACAAACGACTGCACATTCCTTCAGCTTTGCAATGACTGCATGGAAATCAATAGGTTTATTGGATGTGTGGTGCTAATATGAAAAAGGAAGTAATAGATTCTTGAATCACGCAAAAATGCATTATTAATTCCCCCCCTGCCTCATGTGGTGTGTTCCCCATACTGTAGCACTGGTCTCATTAGATACACCTGAAGACAGCCTGTCTCTTTCGTTGTAGTTGCAGGTGGAACTTGATCAGGAATATCAAGACAAATTCAAAAGACTGCCTTTGGAAATTCTGGAGTTCGTACAGGAAGCCATGAAAGGGAAAATCAGTGAAGATGGAGACCACAGTTCTGCCCCCTCTTCCCTCGCATCTGACAGTGGAAAATCAAATCATAAACCTCTGCAAAGTGAAGAGGAATTGGAAGAAGATAATCCAGAAAAAGTATTTGATACTACTTTTTAACTGCCCAAGAAACAATCAGTGTCCCAGGGCGCACCCCACCCCAGCTGCCCGGCTCTGCTCTCCCAATGTGAGCTGCCGCTGGAACGCTTCGGGAGGCAGAAGGAATCTGCATTCAAGTGCACATTTCCCAAAAGGAACATTTTCTAAAAAGTATTGTGCAAAGGTCTTCATTCTCATTCTTCATCTTATTATTATTCTAAAGCTTAGTGCAGTTGTAATGGGAAAATTAATATGTTAACCATCCTCTCCTGGTTTTTTTTTTTCCTCCTTTTTTTTTGGCCGATTTACAATGAGTAATTTTCTGGACATGTTCACTGTTAAGAATGTTTAATGAAGATGAGTGTATTGTACAGAGACAAATGTGTGCAGATTTCCTTTTGAAGTGCCAGTGCGAAGTGCTCCAAACTAATGCAGATCCTAGAGAATATTGTAACAGTACTTAATCATATTTGTTTCCCTCTTTATAACTGCACCTTGACCGCTGTACCATCATTTTACATTTGCACTGAAACATTTAATCCTTTTTAGCTTTGCAAGCACTGGTGGCTTGCTGTCTTGATATTATGTTTATCACATGGAAAGAAATATATTTGCTGCTGAAAATTCTTGGAACTGTGGGGACAAGAGGAAAACAAAGAGAAGAACTCTGCCTGGAGATTATCGTTGCCTGTATACATCTGTGTTTGTTACACTTTGTGAGTGCATATATGTTTGTATATACATATATATAGCTATATGTGCACACATATCCATCCATATGCACACACAGCATGTTTCTATTTGAAGTCGGCACGGGCTCTTGGCCAAATGAAATGTTTCAGGGATATGTGAGTAGAGAGAATCTTTATGACAGCTAACATCTGGGTTGTACTGCTATAAAATAGTCATTGAATCATAAAATTCTTTTTGTGATGTTAGTGTTGTAAATCAAAGTAGTTTTAGAATATAAATTTGATATATATTTTGCAGACTCGAAAGTATTGATTTTAAGTATCATATTTTAAGCTTACTGAATTTGATAGGATTATAAGATGTTTAGGACTACAGTATTTGAAACTTAACAGAATCTTCCATTATTTTTAAGACTGAGGCTCAGTTTTACTAAGGTCTGAAACTTAAAAGCAAAATATAAAAACCTGATCACTGTTATTTAAAAATGTATATTTATCCATTTAATTGACTTCAAAAAGTAAGAACAATCAAAGTTAGCGTACTGTATGATATGCATGAGAGAAGCAACAGCACATTTTGAGAAAATTCTGTCAGATGACAGAGAGACTTTGTGAAAGTCGGGACATTTGAAAAGGTAAAGCAACGCTATTCTCTGGATTCCCATACTGACAGAAACAGGAATTATGAAACATTACAGATAGATTCTTACTCGTACCCAAGCCAATGTGTAACACTAAAGGCCTTTCCCTCTGCTGGGGGTGAAGAGGCATCTTAGGGCAAAGGAGAAACTGGCTTAAAAGATGCAGATTTGCATCAAGAGGCTTGATCCTGCAGACTTGCAGAAATTACTTTTCCTGCACACCACTGGGCTCAGTGTAACTGTTCTGGGGAATAACGTTCACATACACGTTTGCAAGATCGGGGCCTTACTTTGTATTAAAAAGCAATTGGAGAAAGCAGTCGATTACATACGGAGGCATTTTAATACATCATTAAATTACTTTCCTTCCATTCCCTCAGGATTTTAGTACTTTGAAGTAACTTATTTTATTTAAATTTAAGCAATAAAATACAAATCAAGCTTAAGTTTTCAGTTAAATAATGGTGTATATTTATATAAGTTCCAATCTTGGAAAACAAGCAGTATTTTGATGTTTCTTTTCTAAACTTAGAGCAGGAAGAAAGAAAAATTGCACATATTTTGAATTAAACTGTTCTGGTTTATGATGATGAAATCAGTGAACATGAAGTTCAGAAATCTGACCTTGATCATAATGCTAGAAAAGGTGAATCCTCTGTTTTTAATCCTTGTTTTGCACTTTGAAATCAATCTTAATCACTCATTGAAAATGTAGAGAGTCAAGATGTAATGCTGCATTTTATAAAGTAAAAATGACATATTGTCTAAATTATTAAAAGAATAAACTGATAGCAGTGTTGACAATAAAACTGAAGATTATTGCATTATAGAAACCATTGTATAGCGCAGGCTTTTTGGTAAAATCTTAGCTCCTTTGCATTTCAGCGCTATGTTTTTGTGGACTTCAGCGGAGCCAGGACTTCACCACAGTCTTCAAAGAAATGGGCAAGTACCAATTAACCTTGTATTTATATTTGAAAAAAAATACATACTGGTAGGATTAAATATACTATCAGCTGTAGTCATTTTACAGTACCTTTGTATTTGTCCATTTCCTGTACTCACATTTTTTTATCTCTGTACAGTGCCACTTTCTGCAGGTGTAAGGTAGTGTGTAATATTGTACATCTTGCATTGTTCAAACTATTTCAGTGAAACAGATATCATTTAATATTGATATTACTTGAACTAGAGTAAGATAATGAAAAAAGGGTCTTTATGATGTGCAAGTCTCGTGCCTTTTATGTATTTGCCTTGTTCCGTGTTGAATCTGTGGAAATGCTGTATTGTGGACTTTCTGCTGTATAGAATAGAGCTGTCTATATTAAACTAGGTTGTGCACTTCAGATATCTTTACACTACTGAAAATAGCTTGGTTTTGGCAGTATAAACAGAATTTTAAAAATTCTAATGAAGGCCAGATATTTTAGATTTAACATGTTCATAATTATGTTAATTAATGCTCATGTATTAGCTAAACAGTCACTGAAAGATAACTAAAGGGATATCATTGCTTGCCTTTCTTTGAAATCAGTGTTGTTCTCGTACATTGTATTAATAGTGTCTGTGATTGATTAGTCCTTGATTATTTGCTTTCAAAGTAGGATGAAATATTTCAGTTAACATGTACATATTTTTCGGTTCCTCAATCTATGGTTGTTTCAGAGGCATAACTCACATTTTTGTAAAAATTCTATGCAATTTTGTGGCATGATGTTTCTTCCACTTGTAATTTTATGTGCTTACATTACAGATCCAAAGGACAAATAAAAATTTCTTAACACAAGACAGTTGTTTTCTGTGTTCATTGACTTAAGAGCCTCAGTTGACTCAGGAGACCTTACTGACCTGAAAGACATTATCCTGTGTCACAAGGAGTCAGGGAAGTTTCCCTGTGGGCTCTTGTGTGTACAATGATGAGAACAAGAAATTGCACATGCCTGGGTATCCCCCCACCCCTCCCAGGAAAATGAGTATTTGCTGGTGCTCCGAAACAAGGGTAAACCAAAAAAAGTGCACAGCAGCCAATGAACCAGTAAGAAAATTTATTGGTTTACAGGACAGGCTTTTGTAGAACAGTAATTGCATCATTTTCAGGCATACCTGTAAACTGCCCCATGAGCAAGCAGCCTGTCCTGTAGCGAAGCGGGTGAGGGGAAGTAGTGCAGTGGCGAGAATTTCAGTAGGATGAGGGGAGGTGGTGACAGCAAGCAAAGAGGGAAAAGTGAGGAGGCCATGGGAAGAACTGGGAAAGAGCCCTTGGCTCCTGCGAGGCTCAGCAAAGCAGGATTCTCACAGCTGGCCACGCAGGCGACCTCAGTGCTTGTTGTACTTGGACCACAAGAGACTGACTTAGCTGCTGAGGAGAGAGGGAGCCAGGCTGGGATGTGTGGAAGAGCTGTTTGGAGGCCAACCAAGGGGACGATGGTGTCACAGAGGCCAGACAGAGGGGCCAGAGCTGCATGCTCTCATGCAGCTGCGGACACTATGTGAAGCAAGCCCATTGGTTTGCTGAAGCTTCAAGTGGATTCTGCAAGTGCCCCTGGTGATAGCCAGAAGAAAATCGGTCTCACCACAGAAGCAGAAGTCTGCTATTACCAGCTGGGGAAAGTAACCAAAGACTTCACTTTGCCCTCAAAGTGAATGCTTTGATAACGAGTGCCAGTACCAGGTTTAGCACAAGTAATTGATCCACAGTTTCATGAACCTTACATCATTTCCTTCACAGTGATGCAGCTTTCAGGCAGGGGCTGGAAGGTGTCTGAATCCAACTGAGGTGTTGGGGTGGGTGTTGTGGAACATCACTGAGTGGGGCAAGAAGATTTCGGAGCAGGTGAGCAGGCTAAAGGGCAGTACAACCAGACCACCTAAAACCTGGGCATCCACTCGAACCCTAGGAAATAATTTCAAAGTAAGCAGCTGTACCTTTGAAAGATGTGAATGCAGGTTTAACCCACAAGGGCTATATCATACTCTTGGATTTCAGGAGAGCTCTGAGCATGGAAGCTGCACAAGTCAAATCTGCCAGCCCTGGATGAAGCACCCAAGCTCCTGAAGCCACTAAGTTTCACTTACAAAATTCAGGTCAGCATTTCTTACTCAACAGATTGGCTTTAATGACTGCATTTGGCTTGTTTGGGTGCTCATTCAAAGAGCTCTTGCTGCTTCAGTAACTGTAGAAGGAGTTGGAGAACCTAACTCTAAATCTGAATTTAACTTCTGATATCAGGCATCAAGGAGCCAAGTAATTTCTGGCTGCAGTAGTACTACTTAATGTGAAAACAGCCATGAACGTGCCTGGATTTAGCCAGAAGGTACCTGAATGCTAAGTGAGACCGGTCTTGTGACCCTGCCATTTCCCACAGACTTGAAACAGCTAATGCTGACCTCCCTTTCCAGCTTTTCCCAGACATGGAGTTTCCCTAAATATACACAGCAGGATTTGCTTGGCCATCATTAGACCTAGTTCCTCCTCAGAGTCAAGGAACTGGCCTTGCTATTCTCTTTTTTAAGGGTTCAGTAGAGGAGGGAGTCTCTGTGCAGTGAAGGAAGAGCTACATAGCAAAAGGGTCAGTGCGGGAAATTAAAACCACATGCAAAAAAAGCAGCAGGTGATGGTCACTAGTGAAGTTAAGGAAACAACCTGCAGAAATGTGTTCTGGGATTAAAAGAAAGGTCCCTTAAAGAGAGGCTATCTGCTAGTGTACGCTGGTAGGACAGTCGGCAGGAAGAAAGGCTTGGGGCTTGTGCTGCTTTCCACAACATCGTTCCCTTTTACTACTTCTAAGTGAATGTGTTTAGAGGTTTGGTCCTTGGGTTCCGTGTGATCAGTATCATGAGAATAACATGATAGAAAGGAGGATCTGAGGGAAAAAAGCCTGAAGAAACGATAAAGCCAACTGTTCAGCCTGCAATCAGCAAAGAATATTGGGGGTGACACACTGACTATTGTATAACTGATACAATTTTAAAGGGCTGGAGTTTGTGGAATGATGGGCTGCAAAACATTGTGAGAAGACCATGGCATGGTGAGGGGTGCTTGTCATCTTGGATAGATCCTAACCAGAGCAGTTGAAAGGGCTTTAAGTAGCACTGGAGGAGCCAAGCTCTAATTAGGAATAAATTGAAGCCAACTTGACAAATGATGAGGAGAAAAAACCTGCTGCTGTATCAATGGAGGAAGCCTGGCTAATGAGGAGGAGAGCATGGCAACTTCCATTACCAAGAGCTGTAATGTAGTTAGTGTTACTGAGCTGCAATGGGATAGTTGGCCTGTTCAAATAAGTGATTATAACCTAATCCTATGCATAATTTGAATAAGATAATTTCAAAAGGAAAAAAGGGGGGGGTCAATCTTTGTTCTATTTAGATAAAATTTTAGTTGGTGAATATCACTGCATTGATACTGATGGGCAGGCAACTTGACTTCAGCTGGGAAAGAGGTTACAGGTGTGAAATACACTGTCCATGTTTTGTACTGGCATTGTCAGGAAAGTGGAGAGAAAAGCCAGCTCTGCACACTCCTTGTGGTATAGACTGACACCTGAAAGATGGGCTTTCATAGGAGAACCACTGGGGTGCACCTTCAGCTGGTGGAAAGGTACAACCCCAACTGACACATGGTAGTTGGAGGCAAGTGAGTTAGAGACAAGCACAGTAGTCTTTATTTTCTTCCCTTCTGCATAAGCACACCAGAGAGGATTAGTTGCAAGTACCGACAGAAAAGGTGGGTGGTGAGCTGCAGAAGATGGTGCCACATCGCGTTACTCGCACTGTGCAGTCAGCGGAGATGCAGCAGAGAGAAATGCGATGGAAAAGCCAGACCAGATGATCTTGCAGTGTTCCCTGGCCTTAAGGTCTATGAATATTTCGCAATGTTCTTCTCTTAGAGGGTTTTTTCTCCCCCCAGGAGGGCACTTTAACATGTGATCACCTAAAAGGTTGTGATTCCCTTTGGAAAGGCTTTGTAATGTCCTCTTAATTATCAGGGTCAGTAAAGTAGAGCTAAGCTTGACCTCTGCAGTTCAGACATACAAGATGTCTCCCAGAAAACGAGCCACCTCTCGCCAAGGGTGTAAATCACTGAAAGTGTGGCATCCAAGGAGCCCTCAGCAATAAATAAGGAAACTAAACCAAGTGCTCTCTCAGCTCCCCACCAGCTGAGTGGAGCAGATGAACTCCCTGGCTGGGAGCTAACCCAAGCTGTGAAGTCTGTGTTAAGACGCATCTCTGACTCATCAAGTGCTGCCTGTCAGCCTCGGGGAAACAGCTGGAGATGGAGCCCCAGTGAGGAGGAAGAGGAGGCAGCAGCCACAGCATGCCACAATTTCCATCCAAGGGTGCGATGATCTCAGTGGAGAGCTCCATTCCTCGAGTTTTCCCCTCCATCTAGGGGAAAAGCCTCTCCAGATGAGAAGGGACTTCTAGAAGAAGGAAACAGCCTGTATTCCCTTTAGTAAATAAACACTATGCCCTGCTTTCACTCAGCAGGGCTGTTAGCTGCTGTGATTTATGGGCTGGAGGAGACCACAGAGGCCCCTTCACGCTATCGCTGCCTTCTGTGCCCTGCTCAAAAACCTGCAGACAGCTGCCAGGCCCAGTTGGAGAGGCAGGGAAGAGGTAAAGGTCCTCCCACTCCCCAGAAGATACTTTCCTGCCCCTGTGGAAGTGCTGGGTGGACAGTGGGGCCCTCAGTGGGGCTGGGGGCAGCGCAGGGCTGGTGCCAGTTGAACACCTGGGTTTGTACCACACATGAAGTGATGTCATGAAATGCTGCTGTTCCAAGGGACCCCAGGCAGCGCAGGGACCCCACTAGTGCAGAGTGCCTGCTCTCTGCATGCTGCCGAGAAATCCTGTGCTGTCTCTCTTGTGCAGAACCCAAATCAGCCCAGTGCTTTGGAGCATTCACCAGTAAGTGCCTCCTACCTCTTGCTGCTATTAGCTCCTTTTATTATATTAGGGTCCTAGAAATAGGAAGAAAACACTCTGGTGTCACCTTGATAGCAACAAAATAATTGCTCTGCTTTCCCTGAGGGAATCTAGCTTTGGGTGTGCACTCTCCCTTTGCGTTGTGGCTTTCTAAGAAAAGCATCTAACTTTTATTGCTATAATTTAAACCCCATACCTGGCTTTACAAATCCCTGTTCCCTCAGCCCGGTGACAGATCAGGGAGCTCTGATAACTTTCTTGTGTCAAATTAACTAATGAGAAGGAAATTATCTGTCTCTCTATGGAAATGCTGCTGTTCTCAACTCCTTGGTGGATGTCACAGGTCCCTGCCTGCAAACCAATATCATGACAGCTGTGAACCAGGAGTGCCAGAGGTGCCAGACAGGGACCAGGGCACAGAGAAAGGCATTTGCTGATGTTACACATAGTGGTAAAAATCCTGGGGTTTAACTGGACCTGCTTCACTACAGATTAATGTGAATTTGACACAATTATCATTATCTTGCTTCATGGAGTTAATACAGCTAAATATTTTTTATGCATATTCCAATCACTTACAAGTACTGTGATAGTTGCAGCAAAGTACTATTTGACTATATATAGCGCTACCTTAAAAATACTTGTATGAAAGCCAGCACAGGGCCTGCATGTGAAATGAGAAGGACCTGGTTTTTACACAACCTGATTCCTCCAGCAAGTTCCCACCCTTCTGCTGGGTTGCACTTTCATTTTCAAAACTTCCCATTCACTGGCACTAGCTGACACTCTGCAGCAGCCTCAGCAGACACCCAGGCTGGAGGAGGCGAGGGTCAGCCTCTCTGTTCCCGGCAGAGGACAACCTTCAGGTGGGACCAGGCAGACATGGTGGCCGCTGAAGCTGTTCTGCTGACAGGCAGGGAATGACACTTGTGCTCTCTGCTCAACTCGCTAGTTTGCAGCCCCAATCCTAAAATGCATGAAAACTGTATGATGTTTGATCTAATATACTTGCAATGCTGATGTGCAGTGCACATCCTAACTCTTCCCCATTCACTTGGTTTCTGAACACTCTCAAACATTGCCAGAAGTAAAGAACCAGCTCTACAAAATGCTTATAATGCTTTGTTCCAGAAGACAATTTCTTAAAGAAATATAGAAGATATTTCTTGAACAGCCTGTCTAATCCAATTTACAGATCGACAGGGTTTCAAGCCATCTCCAGGTGCACAGAACACTCATCCTTCTTCCCTCCTGAGTCTCACTGCTGTGCATCATGCCTGGTGTCTCCCTCTCAGCAGAACCTTGGCCACCAACAGCCACCCTTCTGGCCAGGCACAGGGGCTCCTGCGGCTCTGCCTTGTTTTTTCTGGATTGTGGAATGCTGGAGCTTTGACCTCTCCACTGGCGGATGACCACCTGCTGGTAGGTAGCAGCACCTTAGGAGCATCACTGCAGCATCACCTCCACACCGTGTGCTCTCATGCCACTCGTTAGCTCCACAGCTATCACTGCACAGTGTTGCAAGCTCTTCACACTACAAATTTCTTTCAGTGTCAGAATTTACTAGCCAGGTATTAGTATTGATTTTTAGCCTATTTGGAATATATAGAGAAAAATTCAATGCTGGTTTTTATGAAGAGCTGTTTCATACTTTCATAATAGATACCAGAAAGTTCCATCAATTACTGGGGTCTCTTCAGGGGAACTAATTATTGCACTATGCATACATAGTCTGAAAACTTAATAATACCTCCAGATGCTGCCAAACATCCCTTGGAGGTCTTAGAGCCCACCAGGGAACCCTCTGCTCTGCTTTTCTTTTTTTTGTAATGAACCACCAAATATTCTAGGAGGGAGCTGGACTGGAAAACTGTATTTGCACAAATTCAGGGTGGTATTGTTCCTTTTTGGAGAGGAGGGTGGGTATTTTATTTTTTTATCCCTAGATCATCTTAGACCTACCAGTAGGTTTAGATTAGACATTAGGAAGAAGTTCTTTACTGTAAGAGTGGTGAAACACTGGCACAGGTTGTCCAGTGAGGTGGTGGAGGCCCCATCCCTGGAGACATTCGAGGTCAGGCTTGATGAGGCTCTGAGCAACCTGATCTAGTTAAAGATGTCCCTGCTCATTGCAGGTGGGGTGGACTAGGTGACCTCTAGTGGTCCCTTCCAACCCAACACATTCTATGATTCTGTGATTCTATGACTGTGACTGTCGGTTTCGACATGCTCAGGGAACTGCAGATAGATCCCTCCATCTCTAATGGGAATTGTCCCAGTTGCAGCATTTCACAGACAGGTTTTGAGATGTTTTTGGGTTTTTTTTTTTGGAGGGGGGCAGAAAATTATCCTAGCATTAGGCAGAAAGCAGACGCCAAGAGGCAAAGCTGCCTAGTGACTCCTTGCATGAACGCAACAAGATCAAGGGGGAGCACTCGGTGGGTTGTTTTTTTTACGTGGTTTGACTGTTTGACATATGCCCAACAGAGCAGAGGGCTCCACTTGGATTTTGGATGATTGTGATCATATTGGCTAAATTGCTACTGAAGTATTTCCCCTCTTCCAAAGCTACATGTACCAAGGGCTGTCGCAGTCTATGGCAATATATATCAGAAAGAAATGGGAGTGGTGCAAGCTCACAGCAGAAAAGGCATCCCACGGCTCTCTGCAAAAGCCAAGGGAGATGATATTGCCCATGAGAAGACTAACCAGAGCCTTAAAACATGCTCCCATCTTCCCCCATTTTCATGTCCAGATGGCCATGACGAAACAGGGAGACATGAAGTGCTTGAGTCTATCTCAGACGACAAAACCATGCTGACAGATCATGCTAATTCCTTCATGTCTAGACCTCAAGTCCTCTTGGGTGCATTACTCATCCTTATGGCTCTCCAAAGAACTAGACTTTTCCTTTAGATGTCTGATTTTGCTGAAAGATCTGAGAATGGCTCAAGGGCATAAATTATTCTTTATATAGCCTATGATAATGTATGATCTTTAAATTGCTACCAGATCTGCCTCCCTTAGATAGTGGAATGAAAATAATATTGTGTTCACCCAGCCAAGAGGATGATCTGGTCCAAACCACATCGTCTTTCAGCAATCCAGCAGCATCATGGTACGAATGCCTGGAGAAATGCAACTGCTGGAGGATCAGCACTTGGTACCATCCATTTAAATTAATTCCTTATAACAGTCCTCAGAATTGGGGCCAGGATTGAAAGCACATAAGTCTGTTCAGTATGGTGTAAATCAGTGTAGTGTGCTTACAGTGGGATGATGGACCAATGGTGTCAAGTAAGGTGGGAGTTTAATTCCTCAGTACTACCACCCACTCAAAAACCAAACTGTGACATTCATGAGGCTATATTTAAATAAAGAATTCATTTTTCATTTGTAATTGTAAGTATTATCTCCAGTAACATTACTGGTGCTTACAGCAGTTACTGTTTGCATGCTTGCACCTTCTTGGCAAGATGTAGGACCTGAGCTGTGAAATGGAAACTGTTTTCATGTGACTCTAGGAGATGATACTTGCGAAAAACCCAATAAACATAACACATGCAGTAAAATCAGTTAGTGACTCTAAATCAGTGAAGGCCTCAAAACCACTAACACGGGGAACTGTAGAAGACAGGTAATTGATTAAAAGCATGCAGTATTTATACAAAAGCAGGAGGGAAAGGGATGGATGATGCTTTTATACAACCATTTGGGCCATCTGGCTAGTACTCCTTACAGGCACCAGCCAAGAGTGCCTGATCTTACTTCCCCTGGTAAAATTGTGAATTGCCACTGGTTACAGCAGGAACGAGACTCGTCTTACAATAAATCACATCAATTTACTGGGCAGCTTTCCATGGGAGCCACACTGTGGCTCTGATTGCAGATGAAACCTATTCAGGCATACTGACAGTCAGGCACTCATGATCACGGTGATTGGATTCAGGCTAAATCTGTGCTCTCCCTATGGGAGACTTGTAAGGCAAGAAGCGCGGGCATCAACACACAATTTAGGCACAGGTCTGCCAAGATCCTTCCTATTGCCACAAGAACATTTCTGCCACATTAGTGAAATAAAATAATATTCATTTAATAATGAAATAGCTATTGCACCATCCTTTTTATGGCAACAAATGAAAAGGCTGTAAAGCAAATTGTTGTGCCAAGTGGCTTGTTCTAGCCAGTGTTTTGGCACATTACATTTCTATATAGCCAGCTTTCAATCATTAATCATTTGAGCTGTTTTGAGAGTTGGATGTTAGTGGATTTTAAGTTATAGATTGTAATGGATGTTAAATACTGAGTCCAAGTTTCAACTTAAGGGTGTTGGCAGTGATCTCACACCATTACTTTTGGCTATGGGTGGCTGCAGAGTTTGACAGCTGAGACTGCACACGTGAGAAACCATGTGTATATTCAAAAAGGTTTGGTTGAGAAACCAAAGTGTATATTCAAATGGAACAGGCCCTGTGGGTTCACAAAGCTTTATATTGCCATCCATGACAATAACTTATTCCTAGCCAAAGTCCTAGATTAAAACAAAATGATAGTTTCTTCTTCTCCTGAATTCTAGAGGTTTGAGATGGGTCCTACCATTCTCAAGAGTTTATTGTTGGTGGCTAAGTAGGATTTGCCATAGACAAGACAAGCTACAATTGGAAATGCAGAGAGCTCCTCTTTCAATGCTAAATGATAACAGTAACATGGGTTGATTTGAAATGGGCCTCAAAATCAATGAGCCAATGATCATGGGTCCATACCCTGAGACAGTTGTTGACCTGAAAAATGATATATACATGTTATCCTGGGATCAGAAGTGTTTGCACTGACTGTATTTTTAACTAGTTGTAAAAGCTGAACAATACCAGCTTTAGAAGCTATTGATAGTGTATGACCATTTCAAAAGATAAAGCTTTGCAAGTCTCTTGTATATGCACTAATATTAAATCCCTTGGAAAATTTCAGAATGCGAGTTTGCAATGAGTATCCTGTGACAGGACATCCCCCATGAGAAAGAACAAGAGGGAAGAACGTAGCTTTGCAATGTTGATGGTTTAAGCACCCCCAGAGGAAAATATAACCAAGGAAAATAGTTTTGTGTATGTGCCAGGTTTGGGGGAGGAGATTGGGCTTGTTTTGTTAAGTAAATGACCCACGGCACTTCTGTAAAGAAGACAGATTTTAGATAGCAAAATTGTGCATCTCACCTGGGACCACTGGTCTATCAACATAGCTGCAAGTTACCACTTTAAAAAGACACCTCATTCACATCTTCAGTTCAGCTAAATGTCTTGGGTAGTCAATCCTGGGACTTTAACGTGAATGGATGTACGTCGCGAGGAAGAAGAGAGCCTGGACTTATCTACAGAGACCTGGAATATGTGGGACAAGTGTTCCATATTAAGAATAAAAACATTCCATGATTTACGTCAAAACTATAAAAATAAGCACTTTGCACAGCTCATGCCCTTACTGAAGTCAGCATCCCTCATCCAAAACATGCAAAAATTACTTTTAATTACTCCAGATCATGATAAACTCTCCTTGGTGTTCCACAGCTAAAATAACTGCCCTGTCTTCATTTCTTCTTGTAACCATTCCCAGATGCAAGAGGTGCTGCATAAACATTCAAAGCAATGCCATGATACCCATGGCAGAGGACACAGGAAAGGGGGAAGGGAGAAAGCAATAGGCCTTATTTGTAGTTTTTACTATATTAGTATTGTAAAATGAGCCTCCCAGAAAGCTCCAACTAAGCTCATAGCCCCAGTGAAATAAATGTTGCCTTCAAAATATGTGTACAAAAAAAGTCAAGCAAGAGAAAAGGGCTCAGTTTCTGTGGGACTCAAGACTGTCTCTGCATCCTTGGCAAACTCCACCAAGGTGGTGGAGACAGAGCAGAGAGTTAAAAATGTCCTCAAGTCGCCATGATTCCATATGTGCCTCTGGGCTGAGCAGAGCTGCTGTGCTCCAATAAAAGCATTTTCTTTTCCCATAGTCCAGACTGATGTGCAAGAATAACACAAGGTGTGTTACAGTCCTCCGCGGGGCTTGGAATAAGTCCTCTCCTCCCAGATACTCTAAAAACCAACAGCTAGGACAGGACATCTCTCCCCATGAGGCAAAGTCAGACCTCCCTTGAGGTTCCCTGCAAGGCTTAAGCCCTGAGCTGTCCTGCAAGGAGAATGGAGGCTGAGTGTGCTCCTTAGCAAAACTGTAGATTTCTGGAGGACTCCAAAGAAAGCAAGTTTGGGAAGCAAGGCATTAGGGTTTACTAGCAGGTACACATGGGGTTTGAAGAATTAAACTCTGAGAAGGCAACTGCCATTTTTTTGGCACTATAGAACGCTGAAGGCACTTTGACATGGTGACAGTGCCATCAACTGATGTTGGCAGCAGCACTTGGAAGTGTCTTGTTAGAGGTAAAATAATAATGTTGTTTCAAACATGCTGCTTAAGCACAGCAGAAGCTATTGGTATGACTTCCCCAGCTGGACAACGTGGGCTCAAAAGTCAAAAGTGGGCAGAAAGCTTCATTCTTTACCAGACTTGTTTTAAGAGCAAAAGTCACAATCTTCTTCCTGAGAGACACACACCCCACTTCTTCCACATACTACATTTGAGCATCTGACTGTCATAAAACAGCACAGGACAACCTAAACAAGTGGCAGATCCCCGCCAGAGCACAGCCTGCCATGGGATGAAGTTGCTGGTGATGCTGCAGACATGGTGCACCCCTACAGAGGTTTTTATTGGAGGTGTTAAGAAGAAGTGTTCCTGGTGTGAATGGCAACACCTGGATGTGAAAGCACCAGGAGGAGCAAGCGACATGATGCGGGCAATGGGAAGGCGTGTGCTCTCAGCTCCTATGTTAGTAGACCATGAAGACACAACACATATCTGCAGGCAGTTTCTCAGGCCACCTGGTGCAGGAGACAGGGGAGAGTGAGTCCATCCTGATGATGGGATAGGGTGGAGAGACTGACACTCATTCGCTCCAAAGCTCATGTGTGGTTACCATCTCAAGGAGAGGTTGTGTTGTTTTGTAGTGGTTATTGTTCATGGCACCATGAAAGCTCCTGGATACTAGCATCACGCTGCCTGTGGGGCTACTTGGACACATGGTTTTGGCTTCATGTGAGCAACTGTAGGTACAAATGTATTAAAGCATATTTTGATTCAAATTGAAATTGCTTTCCTGTGACATGCAGATTGCCTACAGCAAGTTGCAATTTTGCTTCCTACACTTGAGTTCGTGCAACCTGATCTCTGGTGGAAGTGTTTGATGGTGTCATTGGTTTGTAAGTGGAAGAAAGAGATTAAGTATGCCAGTCTGTGCAGTAGTTAAAGCCTCTCTAATCTGCCAGTGAGGATGCCTCTTGCCAGCAGCACTCCGGTGTTGCTCCTTAGGTTGAAAACTTTCCTTTTTGCTGCAAGGGCCCCTTCACAAGAAGAGTCAAGTGCATAGCAAAGCCCTTGAAGGCATTCCCTTGACAGAAAGGAGATGCTGATTGAGCCTTCCTTGACTACCAGAGTGCAGCACCAATTTGCAGTGTATTGCCTAAGAGAAAAGGCACTTCAGCTGGGAGAATAATTTGCAATAATGAGGGGTGAAATTTAAACTTCAGGATACCTCTTGTCAAACAAAAATATACTAAAGTCACAGTGAATTTCTGGAGTACTTGACAGCATTTCTTCTGGGTAGGGCTTCATAACACACACTTGCCATTTGTTCTGCCTTGTGAACTACCACTGTTGAGCAAATGACACCAGAAGCTGGAAGGGTGTGTGACTGGAGCTTCTCCATAAGCACTTCTCCTGCTTTCCTTCCCTAAGGTGCCAGGAGGGGTAAATAAGAGAAAACTGCATCTATGTCTCTGGAGAATGCCAGAGGCAATACAAATGAGCAGGATTGTTTGTGTTGGGTTATTAGATGGTGTTGCTATGAAGTACTATGTGTGGCTTAGAGGAGAAAGAAAAGAAACTTAATGAAAAACTTCTGGTGTTAGAGTGGCTGTGTATATCCACTCCCAGCATGCTGCTGGATTATGAAGATGGATCTCCAGTTGTTCAGGGCAAAGAGCTCTTCTGATGACCAACCTCTCTCAGCAATGCTGCAGGCTCCCAGAGTAGCAGAGCAGTGGGAGTGTGTGGTTTGGGTCCCAGCAGGGCTACCTTGCTGCAGCCATGCACCAGGCTCAGAGCATGGCTCTATTTGGTATTGCAGTGGTGGCTCCAGACTGTATCATGCTCCTTTGCATGCTGCTATGTTTTCATATAAGATAAATCTTTCTCTATACAGAATGTGATCCTGTTGTTAAACCAAGAAATGCAGGTGTTTTCACAAAACCCTTCACCGAAATCCTGGCATAGACATGCACAGCACGCATCAGCACACGTGTACTTGGCACTGATGGCACTTAGGGTAGGAAATCACTGCAGTATCTCTCATAAAAGATACTAGTTCATGTGGAAGCAGAGTAGAAACTTCAACTCTGAGCACAGCTAGGGATTCATAGTATGAGCTGCTTTGGTTTTTTGCTAAAAAAGGCAGCTCAGGCTGTTCATCCCTTCCCCTTAGCTAGGGCTGGGGTTTTCATGCATATGAAAACAAGTTAATTTAAAGTTTTCACATATGAAAAACAAGTTAATCTCCTGAAGGAGAGGGCTGCTATGAAATAAACACCAAGTGAATTAACTAGACAGAAGTAAGAGGTGAAATGGTGGTTTTCAGGTGAACAAAAACCACTTATGGCTGAAGAAAAAGCCAGAGAAAGTACTCATCACATATCTTCTCATTGGCATCTAGTCCTCTTCCTCAGTGAAAGCTAGCATATTGCAGGACAGATGATTTCCTCAAATTTTTTAAATTATTTTTTTACAGTGCTTTACACTTCCCAGGAGTTGTTCCTATATGACTGTAATAGAGCTGTCAAAATAACAGCTTGTGGTAGAGGATACAATTGCACCTTTCAGCTCCATGCTGCCCTTACCTCCTGCAGCATCTGCTCCTAATAAAAGGCTTGAGGATGGGGCCAAATCAAGGTGAAACTGCCTGTGAGTGCAGGATGTGTCTTGGTGCTCATATGGCTGACCTTCCCAGCAGAGTCATGGCCTCAGGTCCCTTCACATGTCTCTTTGCAAAAGGTTTATAAGCCTGGTCCCAACTGTGGTCTCCTTTGCTCCATAACGTTTATAAGGTCTTTTGCACCCAACAGTCCTACCCTTTCTGACAAGCTTTTTTTGCTCTCACCACACTGTGCATGCAACACATGGGGCATAGTCCTAGCAGCAGCCAGCTGATGATTTGTGGTTTAAACAACAAAAGACTCTTCCACTGCAACTTGACAGGGCAATGAGAGTGGAACAGGACACAGTCTGGTCTCCATCCACTGTGAAGCCTGTTGAGTAGGCTATTGAGTATTTCCCCAGGAGGTATAGCCTGACAAGGACTGCCTGGAAGGCGGCAGCATTTTGGTGCTGTGGCAGTGACAGCTCTCCCATGCCTTACACTATCCTGGGGAAAGAGTGGTTATTAGAAAGTGCCCAGCCCTGGTCAGTCTGGAAATAATTGTGTGAAGTCAAATGAGTGGCAACATCAGAGCAAAATACTAATGAAGGGACTGGAGGAGTCACCATCCATCGATGTCCATTAGCATTCACTTGGAGGCAACAGCCTATTTCTCTCTTCTTTTATCGGACATCTTTAGTAACCTACAGGTTCCTGCTTGCAAGGTCAGCATTTCCTATGCATGAGAGCAGTATTTCTTGCAGACTGAAGCTGTAGGCTGCGTAAGTCCAATGTACCAGATCAATCAGATGTTTAAGTATCTCTGCAGGAATGATTGCTGTCATTTAATTTGCTGATTAGTGTTGTCATGTCTATTTGTAGAATACAGTATAATTTATGGTGATATCCCTGGAGGATCTTCAGCAAATGCTACAAGTAATTGAATCTACTGATTTCTAAAGGTCAGGTGAAAACCAAGCATTATTATAACACAGATTATGCAATGACGACACCAGATAGTTTTACATTTCAAATGCAAAAATTTGTATTTACTGATTATTGCTATATACCACCACTGTGGCAGATGAGCAAATAATATAATCAAGAAGCCTTACTTCTGTTTAGCAAAAATCTGAGGTGAGTTTTCAACCCTGACAGTGAAAGTAATGTAGTTTATGAAGAGAAGAAAGGTAAAAGGGACTTGCATTACTGTTTTTCAAGCCAAAGAGGGAGGAGAAGAATTTCAGAGAGAGGCAATTAAGGAAGCATCAGGAAATTGTTTGGGTTATTTTATTGGAGAAGTGGCTCACTGATGAACTCCAAGGTTGAGTGCTGCTATTTCCAGTCCCAGCTGTGTAGGATACCCTGAGCTGGCATGGCTGCTTCCTGTCTCTCTTACAGCAAACACACAGATTTCCCTTATCAGCAAAACTAACTTTGTCTGGGTGACAAGTTATAAAAATGAGGTCTTTTAATTTGGTTTGCACAGTCTTTTCCCCTGAGGCAACAGAGGAAAAACATAAGGAAGGTGGTCTGGTAAGGGGCAGGCACAATTGACTTTTGAGGGCACCGGGCTACAGCAGCTCACTGAAGAAATGGTTTGTTCAAAGAACAAAGCTGATAGAGGATAACAGCAACACAAAGCTCAAACTAGTGGGCTGGTTTGTCTGCACCAAAAAGTCTGCTCACAGATAATAAGCTGAGATTTCTTCACTATAAAACCAACCGTCTTTTTTAAAAAAAAAAATAAAGGGTTGGGGTTTTTTTGCAAACTAGATTTTTGTTGTCAAAATTTTCTGGCCTCTTTAGAAATCCTCCCAGCCTTCTGGAATAATGCTAGTTCTCATCTGTTTTCCCACAAACTAACTTCTCATGACAAAAATCAATGGAGGTTTAAAAAACCAAACAAAACCCCCACACAAAAACAGCTTGGCATGAACCAAATCTGAAAGACAAGGAGTGGGCTGAAGTAGTGACTAAATTTTGGAGAACATCTCTACCCCTGTAAGGCTGCTGCTATCCCAGTGCCCTGTATGGTGTCTAATAGGCATTCATAGGGCATGCACCACTGACATCTGGAGCAACTCCTGCCTATTTGTCCGTTGCACAGGGAAGAATTGTGCTGGGTTCATAAATTTTGTGACCAAAGTGCCTAATTAAAAGCATAAGTGTATGTTTGCTTGTAGAAGCCCTTCCTCAGAATGGATCAAGGAAGTCATTCTGTGCTTTTTCACTGCGGAAATACATGCATGCCTCAAACTTTCTTTTTTAGCTGCTCTGTAAATCATCAACCTAGCACACTGCAGGCTACATAATGACTGCATGAGCTGCCAGGACAATAAACTGGAGCTTTAAGCCCACAAAAGACTTAAACACTCACCTTACTTTGCATAGCCTGGTGACAGCAATATAGATGTGCCTAAGGCTGAGTGTGTGCTCCGGTGCTCTGATGGATCAGGGCCTAAATAAACATGGACACTTCGAACAGAGGCATCTGTCAGCAAAACCTTCCTCTCCTCAGGAGGAGACTTTGCTTGCAGCTCCTACACAGGAGCCAGGGCACATAAATCCCCAGACTTCGTTGTTCTGCCAGCAAGCAGGAAGAGAGCAGTACAAACCTGCCAGGTCAGTTAGAAACCAGCAGAGTGACAATGCTGCAAAGAGCCACCTGAAAATAAACAAGCGAACAATAAAAGACACCAAAAGGCTCCTGGGGTGAATCGTGAAGGAAGCCTGGCTCTCTGGCTGCATGCATGCTCACAAGCTGCAGCAGTTCTGGGGTTGTGGATGCTTCCTCCCTGCTTTCCTGCATCTCTCTCTTTGTGCAAAACCCAGGGCATCAGTAGAGGACGATGCCCACATGCCTGTTGTGTCTTGCAGGACCTCTACCATGAGCAGACCAGGGACACTGGAGCACGGACTTCATGGCACCAACAGCACCAACATGTTTTCTCTTGCCCCAGCATTGTTCCCCTTAGGATGATGGCGGGTACCACTTGGCATGAGGATATGTAATGGTCCTCACATATGAAACAGGGATCTGTTAGGTTATTTTAGAGCTCTCTAGGGAGAAAGCAAGGGCATGCTCACACCAATAAATAACCACTCCTGGTTCTGGGTCTCTTACATAAGGCGACGATTATAGAAACTGCAGTGTATGAAGAGGTGGGATGGGATGCAAAAATCACAGTTTTTAAAGGAAAGTAGGTCTGGGTTTTTAGGGGGGAAATGAAAATTACCAGCCTTCCCTGAGGTGTAATAAAGTTGAAGAAGTGGGTGCTGTATTCTAGCAATATCTTGGCTGCAGAACAAGGCGTGAGAGTCCTGCACTTGGGAACTGCCACTCAATGAAGAATTTCATATAGACCTTCTGTGCAAAGATAAGCTGATGTATGGTACTGTCAGCTCAGCACAGTACCGGGAATAAATTATTTAATAGCATAAATGGTTTCCAATGGGAGCTAGGTGAATATTGTCCCAAAGCAACCAACTATCCATGTTCCTTCCCAAGTGCAAATGATGCTTGAATTATCACAGATGTGTAGAAAGCAATTCCATAGCCATCCTGGTGCTAATGTTGGTTAGTGATGATTTTTCACTATATATTTTATTTTCCTTTCTTTTAAGCCCACTGAAGAATGCAGGATTAATACTCAGGACACTTTTTAATCCCAATCAGAAAGATGCTGCATATAGACTAGGTTTAGGCATCTTTAAATTGCGTATCAGAGAAGGGCTGGGTTTGGACTCCATTAAGGCAGGCTGCTATTTTATTTTATGCATAATTATTTAGAGAAAAACAGGGGAGGGTTTCATAGCATAACCCCCTCAGTGCAAAGCACTAAACATTACATGCAGTTATTTGCAATCTCCTCCTCTTACAAACACAGATCGTAACTTGCCAGCTCCCTACGCTGCAATTTATTTTCTTATAGCCAGGTTGAGAAAGCCACAGGAATGGAAGTGATCTGTTTTAATTCATAATGCAGGTATCAAACTCCCCTATGTCTTCAGCTTAATTGTAGTGGTAAGGTGTACATTTATAGATTCAGTGGTGAACGTATGGAGGTTGCTCTTCATTGTGTGCCATTTATGATCTGATCAGAGTAATGCACTAAAAAGTAAACATGTTACAGCAGTGTAGGTCTGAGTTGCATTTCTCTCCCTGTTGGGTTTCTGATCACTGTATCAGTAACAGCATTGCAACTTCTTTCATAAAGTAGGTTTTTGATGGATGATCAGTGGAAAGTCTCCTTTGGAAAAGAGTGCTAATGTAAAACATTGGGTTGAAGAAGGGCTGTAATACAGTGGACTGAATATAAGAAAATCATCATATAGCCAGTATGCTAGCTGATTGGTATTTTGTCTGGATGCCATCAGTGTTTCTGTATCACTCATTCCTATTACATATCTATATTCAGACCGTATTCTGTAGGTAAATTTATACAAGGACACAAGGTTTTTTTTTTTTTCCTTTCTCTCCTGCAAGGCTGCAAAGGGAAGAACTAAGGCAGCAATCCTTGCTCTTGTTTTGACTTTCTTCACATATCTGCTAACTGGTTGTTACATGAAAGTCCTGGCAGGAGGCAGAATTGTGTGTCTGTGGGAGGTTGTATAAGTTTCATGAGTTTAGCAATTCCTTGTGTCCTTGTTTGCTCTTTCTCATAAGGTGTGTGAATGGAGATCATTGTATGTAAGGATATGCAGTAGTCCCCACGTACTCCTTGGATATAAAGGAACATTTGTGTAGTAGCAGCTGAACCATGCAGATAGTAGAAGTAGGTGCCCTGTTTACGGTTTAAAGGAAAAAGGAGTATGCTTTATTGAATAGATCAAGGCTTTGTTAGCTAGGCCACCTTATTCCTGCAGGGAATCTGTAGGAAGAATTTATATTAAATGTTCTCTGATGATAATGATACTTTTAAAATAGAATACAGAACATTATGCTACCTAAATCTTGATAGCCCATTCTTCAGCTCAGAAATGCTAATGCTATGTGTACCTTGTAGTCTATACTCTATGGCAGCTCCTATTTCTTTTTTACCACTGTATATTAATGTCAGGTTAGAGGCTTTATCTATACAACTAGACAGTCCTCACAAGCCTCTCCAGACATACAATTTAGGAAAAAAGTTTGCTTTGTTCACCAGTGCTGCATAGTGTAACTAGGAGAATGAACAGAAGTGCCAGAAAGATTTATGACTTGATTTTTCAGAGATGGGGAGGGCAAGTAACACATGGTATTGATTTAATAAGAAATTGGGAATCCTCCAATCAGAGTAGTATTTTTCTCAATATCCAGTTTAGAAACATCACCCTAAATGGAGCGATTTTTTGAGAAACTAAAGGATAAATAGGTGAAATTGACTGCTTTTTTTCTTTTCCAAAACAGGAAGATATGCTTAGCTAATGTAGAACGTCAGTAGGATTTGGCACTTGGGGAAAGTCTTACCCAATGTTTTAATCCATCTTTCAGAAAGTGCGCCAAAAATCACTACCCTAGAGGCACCACTTCACTGAAGCTGTTGCAAAAAGATCTCCCAGATTCAACCAATATTTTTTTAAAATCACCTAGAAGTGCAACATTTATAAACACTCAGAAAACAAACCAGAACACAGCGTTTCAGTTTCAACTCAAATTTGTAGCTGGTTTGAACTCTCTCTCTTTCAAAAGTACAATTAAATACAGTTCTGGCTTTTTAACTATTCCAAATAGAAATACAACCACTTAGTGACATCTTTTTTGGCTGGGTTTGCAGTGCTTCTTGAGATTAGGCTTTGGCTTCAACGGGGTGGTGAGCTGCTCCGCTTCTACCCCTGGGATGCTAAGCCTGAAGTCTAATTATGCCATTTTCATATTTCCTGGTTGTTCACTACTTTACCGCTGATAAATTTAGCAAAAAAACCTCCAGCTGCGCTGAGACTGTGGAAGCAGTTGAGGCTTGGGGTTAGAGCTTGAAGAGCATGTAGCCCCTTATTTTCTACTCTGGCTCTGAATTACAGCTATTCAAAGTATGCACATACACTATATACACTACTGTAGGTTTTTTTGGTAGGGGTTTTCACTTCAGTAAATGAATTTTGAACAAATAATTTTAAGCTGTTTTTTTCTTTTTTTCTTGTAAAACTAGCTTCTTCAATGTCACTTCAAATTCAGCACTAGTTAATTTCTATAGCTTTCCTAGGAAAGATTTGCATTTGCTACAATCAGAAAGACCAAGACAGATACAATGTAATGATATCTTGTCCACCAAATGTGTGAGACATGTGCATGAATGACTCATAGTTAAGTTTTAAATGCAACTAAGTCTTTATCATTCGTTGAACTATTTGAAAGAAATATCTAAGGCTCTTAACTCCAGTTTGAAACAAGCTGCAATGAAAGTCAACCACTGTTACATAGCTCTGGTTCTGTATGCCTTCAAAAGTTAAAACTCCAGTACCCTTTTTTTTAGTGTTGTTTTTTTTTAATAGCAATAGCATGTGTCCCTTCTTCCTAACAAATCCTAGGAAGAGGATTTCTTCCTAACAAAACTACACTTCTGGTGCAGCTCAGAGGACTTGCCCATGAGCAGTGGCTACCTCACTGTCAGATGCTACCCAGGGCCAGATGACCAGGCTGTAGGATCACACAGTATCTCACTTCCGGGACCCAAATGAACCACTTGCTCTCTCCCTGGTGCACGTGCCCTGCACACCCCTTCCCCAGCCCTGCCTCACATCCCAAATCCTGGGGCACCAGCACTATGGTGTGTGCTGACACACCTCTGCCTCCCTGTCTAACATGGTGATTTCTGTGTTTCATAGTGACTTTGCAAAGATATAACTAACTACTATCAGCTCCTGGATCAATGGGGCTGGACAGCAGAGTGCTAAGGAGAGCTCCATTCATCTCACTTTGCTGCCAGTTCAGCTCTGTGTGGGCAAATAGGTGTTAAACTGAATTTTAATCTGCTGGCAATGAACATCTTATTATATAGCTCTGCTAGAGGGCTAGGCATGTCTGTGCACCACAATTGCATGGCTAGTGCATTCAGGTGAAATCTGAGCTTGTAGGTGAGGATCTATGATAAAGCAGACATTTCACAGCACCTGCCTTCTTCTGAATGACAGCTATATATACATATATCTATATAGACTGAAGCTTTATTTCTCCACTATCTGCAAGGATATATCTGTTTGGAAACAAAAATGGGAGGGGTGTGGAGGGGAGTAAGGAGAAGAAATATCAGCCCCCATAATTTGTTTTATTAAAATGCACATGCAAACATATGAGATGACCGTGCCACAGATTGATGGCCCTTCTGACAACTCTCATTCACCATCCCAAAGCCCCACACAAAACCAATTTCATTTGGCAAAGGAAATATTTATTGGACTTATTTTCTTCTGTTTGCCTAAATCAGCCAGAGGTGATGCTGGAGCCAGCGGCACCATACCAATTTCTATGAGCAGGGCCTTGGGGCTTTCTGTCCCTTATCTGAAGAAAGGCATATTAGCACAAGGTACACTGAGTTTATTAGATACTGATACTTTGTGGCTCTCTCCCATTCCTGTCCCTTCTCCAAAGCTCCCCAGCTCTTTTAGTAATCCAGTGACCAGCTCCAATCTCTCCCCTTGTTCTACAATTTCACACACTTCTGCTATTGTCTGCTACCTCTCTGGTTCCTAAAGCCTCTAGTTTCATCTTCAAATCACTTTCACAGAATAACTCCTAGCATGGTGCTGATAACAAAATCTTTTTACCTATTTAATGTGACTATGATCAGTGCAAGTATGGGACAATTCATGTTTACGGGGAAAGGAATAGGAAAAAAATTTAAAGTGTTCCCATTGAAGCTGCTTTAAAAGCAATTGCTAAAGATGTTGCACAAGAGACTTTCTGCACACATTTGTGTTTTTTAAAATTTTTTTCTGTTAGGTTTTTTCAACACCATTTTAATTAAAGCCTTTATTTAATGAGTGTTTCATTAGAAAGGACTGCCAATAAATATTTTGTTTTCTTCAGAATTTTTTCAGTGACACTGTATAAATGTTCTTCTTTAAAGAGGTCATTTTGAGAGAAAGCAACAAGCAAGTAACAGTGTTAAATCAGTCATGCGAAGGTATGATGTGAGGCATAGCTTGTCTTAATGAATTTTGTTCACTAAGTGAATCTAATTTCTGGTCTCAGCAATTTTGGTGTATTGATTTCTAGCCCCACACTCACCTGGTAAAGAAGATCTCATCACAGTTCCTGGCTTGTGTCAGTAAGTTCTTTCCTCTCAGGCAAATCAAATATTTTAATCTCCAGCTCTTGACAGCTTTCATACACAATTGCATGCAACTCACTACATGAAGCTCAGAACTGCAGATCTGCGGGTGGGGAGGGGAGAAGCCTAGAGGTGCTCTCATCCCCATTAATGCTCATTAGCTGATGGCTCCTTGTCCCAGGCCATGCCAGCTGTTTGCAGCTGCACAGCTTCTCACTTTCCACCAAGGCTGCATCAGCCTTGACTTGTGCTTGCATTGCAGTTGAACAAGTGACTGGGCTGTGTAATACAGGAAGGCAGGAGTAAGGCTGGCCATAGCAGTAGGGAGCTCAGCAAAAGCTAGTGTGTGTTTCATACCCAAGCTACTGTAAGGCTGGCTCTCACACCTCCAGCTTACTCTGTGCTCACACATAGACTGTCGTGGTGATGCTGTTTTAGCTTTTGCTTCTTCACAACACCCTCTCTGATAGAGGTCATTATGCACAACTTTCAGATACAGCAATCAAGTCACCAAGAAACTAAATTCAAAATTTTAAATTTGGGTCTGTAGGGGAAGAAAAATTCTGAATACAAACTGACTGCCATTGCTCAGCTGCTTCTGGATTTAGATTGCCATCTTTAGGTATTTGCCTTTACAGGTTACTCGCATAGTAACATAAACAATTTTAAAAACCTTCATGTAACCTCAAAAATAAGTATCAGCTCCTGTTTCCCACAGTTTATCCCATTAGACCACTGCTTTTTACCATTCTTGTGGCCAGATATCCCAATGGCTATACTAAGCGTACTGAAGAAGGGCAGATGTAACGCTTAGAAAGGGAGTACTGAATATATGTAAAGTGTGTAAGAATCCAGCAGATGTTGTGCCAAGATGAGGCTATAACATTTTTTTGCCTATCTGAGATCTCCTTGGAGAATTTTTTCTTGAGAGTTGTGTAACACCTTTCCTTTCACATTGACCTCTGAAATAATGTGCATCAGGAACATAATATTATCAAGAGAGCCAGGCAGTAACTTGGGAGTTGGTACAAGGGCATAGCAATAATGGCATTATTTCCAATCAGAATATTGCTAAATTTAAGTATTACTCAATCCAACAGAACATTGTGCAGTTTGGCACCTTATGTAGGGTGTACACCTACATAAAATTGTGTTGATAACAGGAAACAATATAAGGCTTGAAGAGAAAAAATATCTGAAAAAAATATCTCCATGAGCACGTGGAAGGGAATACTAAATGTTTAGTGACATTTTTAGCTCATCTCTTTATTTCAAAGTGCTTTTAAATCTAAATAACCTTCCCTGAACAAAGTGAACTGATAAGCCACAACCTGAAAAGAACCCACAGGGATGGGAAAAATTCTTACCAGGTTGGAGCTGGTTTTGCCTTCAGTTGAGACATTTTATGTAGGGCAAGGTGAGCTGCTTACACCCACCAGCTCCATACACCCATAACAAAAAGGGACTGACATAGCGCTTAATTTAAACTATCTTCAGTGAGGCTATTGGTGTGAATACCAGAATGCAGAGCAGTTGTGTGCAGCTGAACATACAAGTCCTTAAAATAATCCTTACTCACATATATGTTTAACTGCCACTGAAAGTATCATCACCAAACAAAATGTTTTGCTAAGCAGGGATGGATTCCTGCTTTCAGCATCTGTGTGAGTAAATGTGGCATCACTGGATCTGTTGTAAGCAGGCTTGTTATTACCAGTGAGGTGATTGTCTGTGCCTAAGAACACAGAAGCAATAACCTGCAAAATTAAGATGGTGCAAACATAATTCTAACATTGCCCAAGAGTGTCTGGCTTTGTAACTTTAGCAGTGCTGGTGCAAGGCAGGACTTTTTAAATTTTATTGTAATACATTTGATTCAGCATTTACAATCAGGAAGTTCTAAAAGTAACAATGCTAATTCACCACCAGAAAAAAAAAAAGGGGGGAGGGGGGGCTTTACTATCCAAACAGCAGGAAGATGAGCCAAAAGCAATAATGTCAGTAGTGATTCCTGTCTTGTGTTTATATGGTGAAAAACAGCAAGCTGTCTGACATTGATAAAGCCAGTCTTGAAAAGTTGTCATCAAAGGTCTAAATTATTCATTTGAATGCATCGTCACTAAATGCATACTAAACAGGAACCAGGCTCTTAAAAGATGAGCTAACAAAATACTGGATTTGCTTGTTTTCTCTTCTTTGTTGATTTTTTTTCCAGTGGAGAGAGTAAGAGCAATTATGTACTGGCTTTCACGGTGCCTTAACTAATTATAGACATTAAAGATGAAAAACACCTGTTATTTTATGTAAATCTTCCTCTAGGTATTGTCATAGCTGACAAATCCAGTTCTTTTTAAACACAGTTTTTCAAACTGCTCTTTCTTTCTACAAGCATACTTTAGTGCAAAAAACACCATAAAATAATCAGCAATGTAATTCCCTTACCTGTCCAGGCCGTGTGTCCTTCCAGCTTCAAAGGTCACTGTTAGGAGCTCAGAGATCCTGAGAGTGATGCTTTTATTTACTATAAGTGTAGTTTTTCCTTGCTCTTGTCCACAAGTCCATTTCCATAAGGCTTCTCTCATAGCATCTGCAAAACACAATGCATGTAGAGTGAGCAGATGCTGTGTTGAAAATGTGGAATCACCTGTTTTTTATTAAGAGGAGTCAAAGTAGACTTACAGTGATACAGCACCGCATGTGTGAATGTTTTCATTTCCATAATTTATATACTGTGCCATTATTGGGGGTGGAGGGAAGGTAATATATTTTTTCCCCATCATGATTGGGGTTTTAGCTCTAAAGGGAAATCATGCAAAAAGTAGGCTACCAGAAGTCACTCACTGCATGAAGGGTATGGAATAAGCTACTCCACATACTTAATTACATCATCAAGAAATGCACATCATTTCTATGCACTTAAAATTAAAAAAGGCTTTTACCTCAGTCTTGGCTTCATGATTGGACATGGGCACAAGTCTTGCTAAATAACTAAGATCATCAGTATGTGCCTGGTTATATGTTCTCAGGACACCTACGCCCTATTGCAACACCTGAATCCATTTGCAGCCTCCCTGAGACCAGGGTGAGCTTACTGTGATCACCAAGGTCACCCAAGACAGCAAGGCAGGTGATGTCTTAGATTATGGGTCCTTGGAGAACTGAGGATTTAAAACCCTTCTGGAAGTAGAATGACACCAAGCCTTCCCCAGTTTCTCCTCTTCCTTTTCCAGTCACAGAGGATGAGTTTCTTTCTAAGGGTCAACAACATCCTAAGACATTTCAGACAAAAGACCTAAGATGACAGCTCCCTTAGCCTAGGGACCTATTTTTTACTTTCTGCAAAGTCAATATCATCTCTTGGATCCATCATCTAAAGTAAGAAATGGCTGAGATTCACCCAGTAATGGAAGCACCTGACTATTAGCAGCCTTCAGGACTACAAAGTACGGAGCATGTACAGAAAGCTTAAATGCAAACAGGCCGGTCTGCTTTGATGGGGAAACAGAATCTCTGAAGCACTACTCCTGAGGTTTCTGAAAATACTTCTTGAAACTATTTACTTGGGCAAGCATGTGGTTGCTCAAGTGAAGATGACATATCAAAGCCTAATTTTGTCAGTTCTTGACTTTTTAGTACCTAAGAATCCACAAAGAATTAATATTGCAGTAGAAGAAAATGACTTCTGCAATTCCTCCTGTGCTTCATTATGTTAGCATATCATTAAAAGAAATTATTTTCTGGTTTTAGTTTTGATTTTAGGTATAATCCCCTGTTCCCATGTAAATATGTGGCACAATTGTACCATTTAATGGTTAAGAAAACAAAGGCAACACCAGAAAAGCTGGTTTCTCACCTATGTCTTATTGCCTGGAGTTCTAAATTAATTATCCCTCTTAAGGGAAAATGGATGTTGAATGGGGAATAAGGCACACCTGTTGAAGCAGGGTATAAATAGGAAAAGGTTTTAGAACAAAAAAAAAAGGTGCACTTTGAGCAAGAAAGATGTGTAAGGCAGCACTGTTCTTGGATTTAGAGTATTAGGATGAATTCAGCATAAATATAATTAACATATAGAGGCTTGGCATTTTGGGGGCAGGTTCTGTTTGTGTTTCCTTGCATTGATAATAAAGCTCTGGGAAAGAGCCAAAAGCGTGCTCTTACTAGGAGGGTCCCTGAGCAAGGAGGGCAGTGAGTCAGGATGTTGGGGGACACCACTGGACACCCCTGTTCTGCAGCCTATCTGGGACTGACACAGCACTTGGGATTGCTGAGAGCAATCATGAGAATTGCATTCTGTGCTCAAGTTATCTCAAGGTGCAATAAATGGTGATCTGCCTACTCTTGTAACATTAGAGCCTGCCTACAATACTCTGCCTATGTGCACAGCAATACCATACATATAGCAGGTGTGCATTTGGATGCATGCTTGATTTCCGATTTCTTACAATGCCGTCCTTAAAGACAATAAGAAAAGCATATAGGCTTTGCAGCAGTGATGAGGCTATTGTGCTACCATACCCAATATCCAACAGTGTTTTGGAGGGTGCATTTATAAGTAGGTTGGTAGGTTATAACCTGTCCACTTATGGGTTAAGTCCCAAAGTATGCCTATTATATCCCATCTAAACATATCTCTGTGTTTAGGCAGACCATCACTTTGATAAGATCCTTGGACAACGATTCTGGCACTGTATTGGTCTTGTTTAAGCTTAGTCAACACCAACCACTTAAAAATCTGTATTGGTTTAACTGAACTGAATTAAAACAGCCCTGTGTTGAGAACTGAGAGCAGTTTGAGCTGTGTTGGTGTCTCTTTAGGCACAACAGAGTAGCACCTGGGATACTATTACCCATTTTTCATTCTGTGGAAATAATTTTTGCTTCTCTTTCCATATCTCGCTAGTCAAAGCACCTGAATCACTACAGGAAAAGAAGATTCTTCAATTTATGGTTCCCCAGATATGATATGAGGAGAGGGAAGGTCTCACAAAGTGATCTATTTTTTAATCATGTAAAGTTGAAAAAAAATCTTTTAAGGCTTAAATTAGGCTATGAAAATTGCACCACTGAGTTTTATATTAACTTCTAAAGGAAATGGTAAAAGTTTTCAGAAGTGGAAAACTTCATATTTTTTACATTTGAGTATCTCCCTTCCTCTCTACCTCTCCAATGGGTGCTAATCTATTACCCTCCTTAAAGAAACCTTCCTGCTGCTCCCTGGAATCTAAGCAGAAAATCAATTAATTACAGTACTATTGAGGCCTTATTACAGGTTTTACCCTGTCTGTTGTTATTTTTACCTCCCTTTTCTGCCAATATTTAACTAGGGATTCCACATGCATGAAAAAAATCTTACCTATTCCTTCCTTTTATAAAACTTTGATTGGAGTTTCTGTTTTTATGACTTTACTGATAAATATAATTTAAATTAGAGTTAAATGGGACAGCTTAACTAGGAGCAGCTAGGACAGAATTTCATACTAGCATTGTCAGTGCTCATTGATGGTCATGATTCAGGATTATTTGTGCTGCAGTTATATTCTAGTTTCAGAGGTTCCTTCTTGCTTATCAACACTCAAAATGTCTTCTGTTCCTTTGCAGCATATGTGAAAGAGAAGGATGAAGTTTCTCAGCTTTCACAGCAGGAGAAGTGTCTTCAAGCGCTGAATCCAGCACAACTCAGTCTTCTTCTGGGGTCAGATATCCAAATCATTTCTTTACTTCATAGCATGGTAGTACCACTTTGTCTTTCAATGCCAGGTTGGGAGCCTGGGTTTAAATTTCTTCACTGCCTGGGAGGCAGCTATCTCTTTAGGAAGCTCCTTAACCACAGTAAATTATACTGAACTGTGCAGAACCTGTTCCCAACTTTGCTGGGACAGTGAATGAGAACATCTCTAGAAGTCAGTGCTTGAGTCACCTGCCGGGAGGAAGATGCCCAGAGCTGCAATCTGTATTTGGGCTAACAACTTCACACCTCAATACAATCCTGGAGCTGTTCCATCTACTTCAGACTGCCATTGATCAGCTGCAGCTAAACTACATTCCTGGCTCTGAAGGTGTAAATCTCACTGCTTGGCCTCAGGTCTGGCATATATAAATAAATATAAATATAAATAAATTCACTCCCATGTTTAATATAATACTGTGATGATTTGGGTTATCTATCCCAATATATAATTTCAAGCCTGACTAGCATGAATTATCTATACCTTATGTCTTTGGCAGGCTTTCTTTTGCTGAAGGCACACAATCTATCCAGGTTGATCACAAAAGGGTTTTGGTACATGAGCAGGCTCTGGGGGAAGGAAAAAAAAAAAAAAAAAAAAAAGTGTATTTCTGTTCTAGGTAAGGCCCTCCTCTTCCAAACTTTGTGCATGGAACCAGATCTTTGACTGGAGAATTGCTAAAGCCTGGACTAACAGGAGGAGATGTTAGCACAGATTTGAATTCCCTGGAAGAGCTGAATGAAGCATGAAGAGGAGCAGGGATGGCGAAGGAAGGGAGGCAGAGAAATGTGTTCCAGAACATAAGGATTTCTAGTTGTTTCTTTGTCTACGCCAGATAAAAGAGGATTGCTCTGTGGGCTGCTCACCAAAGCTGGTCTGGCTAAACGCCTCCCTTGCTATTGCTCCTAAATCATGAGCAGGAAATTCATGCTATGTCAGAGACCTTAATGCTGGAAAAGGATGGTTACAGGATTGAAAAACAAACCTGAACAGTATTATTCTGATTTTGTTTGGGACAGGGGAGTCATTGAAGTCTGTAATGTCATCTGTGTACAAGAAGTGAAGCAGAGGGCAAACAGGGAAAGTGCCTGAGCCCAGGGATGCTGGAGGAGGCTGAAGCCTGATGCAGCGAGATCACAGCACAGGGCACTGAGCTAGGGAGAGCTGATCCTGGGCAGGAATAAAAACACATCTACCCACTTCCAGAGAACAAATAAACAGAATTGTGATCATCCATGAATACATGCACCTTTTTTTTCCCCATGGTATAAAGGCCCTTTGTGTAACTCTTTAATTTAAACCAGTGAAATTGGAGCAACATAAAATTAATTTTTCTGGGTCCTGTTCTGTAAGCATCAATTATAATGTCTAATCTACATGAGGTGCTGCTAAGTTTAGTAACCAGCTCTTTATTATGCAGCACCCAAAAGCATTCAAATATATTCACATTAAGATGTAAGATCACACAAACATTAATTGTAGAATCATCCAAATGTTAACAGTTGGTTTTTTTGCCTCCTAAGGCTATAAACAACTATTTTGATTAGGTTGCCATGTTCCACTAAAATACATTTTCAAAGAGAAATTTCTCAGTTGGAGCTTTGCTTGACAGCAGGCACAAAACAATGTGCTCTCAGAAGGCAGAGAAAGCATAGACGACCAGCCTTCATTTATGGCAAGGACACTGGAAATCAAGATTTGATACTTGCTGAAATAATTTCACCAGTGGTAGAGGAAGGAGGGACACACTGCTGTGAACATGTAAATAATTTATGCTCTCAATTAAAAATTTACTCAACACCTACAGTTTTTGCCTGAGATATAACTGGGGGAAAAAACACCCTGCAAACTGCTGTCATTGCCTCCAAGCTGATCTATCTTGTACATTAAAAGAATATTCAATTTTGGTTTATATTTGGTATTTCATTGGGTCTTCATTTTTTTAATATATTTGTGTATTCTTTTGACTTCCTTTTCATTTTGCTCCTGCAGTCCAATGTTTTTCTTTTCCTTATAGCAGATTATTGTGTAGCTTTTGCTTCATTGTTACACCTTTTTGTTCTCTTATCTTTTAACATCATCTCTTTCCTGTCATTACTTTCTTCTGTGTCCTTCCATTCCTCTGCTTATGCTGCTTTCCTTTTCACAAAAGGTGTCATCTTTCCTGTCATAGCTCACTTGTTAGTTGCTCTGTTCCTCCACCTTAATTTGTGTTCAATTCTTCTATTTTCTCATTTAGATGCCTCAAATAGACCACTCAAAAATGCAAAAATAACAAAATCAAAACAAAAACACTAGCTGAAAAAATGACCCAGGGCCAGAATTAGGATAAGAGACCATCCTAGTTACGAAGACAGCTCAAGAAAAAGGCTAAGCCTAGTATTCAAACTTTCCTGGGGCTGAAAAAAAGGCAGGCAGTTAGACTGGAAAATAGGAGCTGTCACCTGAGTCTAGCTGGCTTTTGCCACCTCTAACTGTGAGGTGTTGGATTTGTAGGTTTTGTTATCTAACTACTGCAAGGAAGAAGTATTTTAATTCTCTTTTTCTCTACCTTTCTTCATTTTCTGGGAAAACTCCTGCTTTGGTCAGGAAAGTGGTGAATATCTGTCTGCTCCCCTAAGTACTGACTGCAAGGACCTTTGGTGGACAGAGCCTTCCCCAGCCTCCATGAGTACCAGTCATAAAGTGCTGGAGACAGCTATACTGAGTATGGAGCAGATCTTCAGTTCACACTGCCTCTTTTTTTTTTTAAATTAATGGCAGAGAAGATCACATCTGAAGCATCAGATATCAGCTCATCCTGGTTAAGGTAATATTAAGACTTACCATAAGGACATCCAAGTTGTGGTGTACTTCTAAAAATGCTGCCACTGGTTCTTGAATACCCATAATAGATAGATATTCTTGTGATCTTATTTTGTGATCTTACCCATATAGATATTCTTGTGATCTTATTTAACAACAGCAGCACTGAGAAGCAATCCATCTTACAGCTTCTTCCTCTGGTCTCTCACTCTGGGCTTTGTCCACCATTCTCAATGCTGGCAGGACTGACATTGATGTTTTCCCTGCACAGTGTGAAGGGTGTAGGGCTATCCTAAAAAAAAAAAAAAAGGCGGAGTTCTTTTGAGATCAAAGCACACATCTATTTTTCACTCTGATTTCTTTTTCTTTAAACAGAATTATGCAACATCGATAGACTCATATCAGGGAAGGAACAATGTGGTACATAAACTCATGTCAGCAGTGATAAATAATTTAAAAAAAAAGAAGTGTGAACATGGAAGGAATAACCTAATCACTTATTTAAAGCACTTTTGATTTTGTATGAAGGCAGAGCTGGCACATACCGTAATACATAATGTATAGTGCACCTGGGCTAGGTTCATGGCATATTCCAAAGGATGTTTTTAGAAGGCATTTTGTATTGTTATCTCTTCCTTTTTTAATGATTTGACCAATAATACTTTTAATAGCTCATGGCTGGTAAGGCTGCTTCCATCTCTTCCTTTCCACACCTTGCTTACAACTTAGGAGGCAGGAGAAAAATGACATTGCAAGAAGCCATTGTGCTAAGAGCACTAGGAAGAAGTAACACGTTGTAACAGTATGGATGGTACCTTGGGATAACCGCAAACTTCATTCATCATTCAGGAATCATTTACCTTTCATAGTGGTGACTTTCCCTGCATGAATTGTTCTTTCATCTATTAGTTAAAACTCATGTTGTAACCTAAAAAATTTAAAATTAAATAAATAACTAAATTACACTTATAGTACTGGAATAGCTGAATCGCAAACAAACAAATGAGCAAAAAAAGGCTCCAAAGCTTTCCAGATGGCTGGCTCCCACTGATGTACATCTTTTTTTCTCTGGAGCTTCAAAACATGTTTAAATTATGAAATTCGGTGTGATTACAAGCACTTGGCAAGCACTCATTAAGGTTTTAGTCTGAGAAGTGATACTACAGAGTTAGAGAACTGAAGATGAGCAATCGTGAAGTTATACGGCTGTCCTCAAGTGTGCACAGCAATGCCAGCATGTGTTGTAGGGCAGGGGACTCTGGTTCCCAGGGTCTGACTTTTTCATGTGCCACATTTCTGCTACTTCCTCGGGCCAAACCCATCCTTGGCAGAGTTGGTGAACCTGGTGGAATTGCGTCAGTAATTTATTTTACTCCCTCTGCTCAAAACTGCTTGCTTAGCATACCCTGTGCTCTGCCTCCAGCTTCTGCTGAGGCCAAGTGACTTGGTGCACATATCCCCTGTTCCTGGCAGTGCTTGGAGAAGTGAGGCAGCCAGTGAGTACCTGGCTTTGCTACTTCAAATCCCTTTGTGCTGCTGGGGCAGACTTACTGCTCTACAGGCAGAGCCCCTTCCTTGCTCAGCCAGCAGAATGAGTGGAAAGGCTTGTGGTGGGTGGTCTGGAGCAGGACATGGCAGTAGTAACAGATGGTGGGAAGGAAAGTGAGGAGGAGTGAAGGATTACAAAAAAGGACACACACAATATTTTACTATCTGTTTTGAATATATTCTAAGGGTGGCAATGTTGAGTTTTCAATTCAAGCAGTGTCTCTCACCCTTCATTCAACCTGGGGTCAAGCTTGCAAACAGGAAAAGCTCTTGTACTCCATGTGCAGACGAAGCACACCCCACTGGGCCAGTGGTGAAGATGAAGATTGGAGATGTGCCTCTGATAGAAGATTTGTATGTGAGAAAATTGGAAACCTTCCTTTGCGACTCAGGTCCTCCTGGCTGCAAACACAAGAACCTCTCTCCAGCTCCTTCTAGCCCATCCCCTGTCAGCTCTTCAGGGCCAGGGGACAAATCCCATATACACAGCCTGAGGAAAAAGGCAGAGCCTTCCTATGCACGACTGATCAAGGCTCCTAGTATGGACACCACTTTTTTTTTTTTCCCTGATGCAGCTTGTTGTCCAGGTGATGTTTGAATGAAGTCGTTTCTTCACTGGTCTGATGACAGAGACCACTCATTACTTTGCAGCAAGGCCAGGTTCCTTACTGATACCTCAGGATACAGGGTTAAGGGCAGTATTAACACAGAGAAGAAAGGGAACAAAAAAAAAGCAAACCACTGGTGGCCTTCCAGTAAAAAAAAAGTTACCCCAGAAATCAGCAAGAACATTATAGCGTTGTGTGGTGTTGCAGAGAGCCACCCCCTGCTCAAAACCAGACAATAGGCAAGTGACTGAATTATTCAGCTGTAGCTTAATTATTCAAGAAGAGAATGTGTTAACTATTCATGTCAAAAAAGGGAGGAGGTGGGTAACTGCAGTTCCCTTGTGCAAACCTGGTGCATGCAGAATACTCACTGGCTGTCCACACTACCTTAACATCAAAGAGGTCCCTCAAAAGGGACCTCCTGTAATCTCCATCTCATTTGTCTCTAGGGAATGACTCTGCAATTGACATTGCACTGATGTAGCACTCTTGCTGTCTGAGTAAGTAACGTACCCTGCAGTAAGCATATGCAGTAAGCATAAGCATTCAAGTGACCAACCTGCTCTGTATATACCAAAGTGTGGTTTGCCGTCTGCTCCTCAGATTTATTGCCAAAAGACAGTTCCTTAAGGGCTCAACCAGCTGCTATCCTATGCATTTGTGGACTCCTGCCATGTGTCACTGCCAGTATATGAATTAAAAGCAAATGCTGAAAATAAGGTGAAGAGATAAACAACAGCACAGCAGGAGGAGATGTGCTTAAGCCTATGCAGCAGACATGCTGTGACTCCTTTCTAATAACTTGCTGTCCGTCAAGTCACTATCACGTGCAATAACCTGCAGATGGCCCAGCAGTGGGTGTCATTAATATACTAGGGCTCCTCTGGCATACAGGTGCCCTGCACCGTCCTTTCCACCCTCCTTTTTCACCAGCAGACAGCCTTGTTGCTGCATGTCAGGTGAAATGAGCAATACGCACTCACTGTCATACAAAACACACTTGGCTGGCTCCCAGTGGGCTTGTACGACTTCCCCAGGTGGGGAGGAAAGCCAGCAGCATCCCCTTGATGTTCCCGACTTTTTGTAGTGGTACCAGATGAGAAATGTGTCAAGCAGGGGAAGAATTGAAATATCAAGGACATTCAGACATTTTGCTGATGTGGTTTTTGCTTATTCACTATTCTATCCAGAATCAGAGTCTCGTCACACACTCTACCTCTTTCAAGGGACATGTCTGATGTTGAGGCAATATGGAAAGCCTCTGGGTACTTTGCACGCACTAGGACTTGCATTGTGCAAATGCACTTACATACTCAGATGACATCTAAATGCTTACTGCACATTAGTAACATCAATTACATCATGCAACAATTTCTCAGGGAAGTTTCGAGAAAGGCAAAACTGTTTTGAGACCTGGAAAAGGAAGAACAGGAAGGTATGTCTATAGGAGGGGTATACAGGGTAATGTGACTAGTTAAGTTACTTTTCCTAGAAGACTTACAGGAAAACACAGAGAAGCAGATTCAGAATATGTTTACATAGCACTGGAAGGGACCTTCCATTGCAAGCACTGCATCATATAATCCATGATAAAAACATCAAAACCACAAACTGAAGAGTTTCTAGACTTCACTGTTTACATTGAAGGGCTACTGCAAAAGCTTGCCACTAATGTTAGAAAGCATCTTCAGATTTCCCACTTAAATTTGTTGATGGTGAATTTAATTCTATTATTATAAACCAATCACAAGTATTGAGATATTAGGAAAATGAGTGTTGAAAAACATCTGATGGGACTGAAAACAATGGACAGTCAACTGCTAAACTTAAAATCCCATAGGAAGATGCATGGGCTGGATCGCTTTGTCTTCTTTTAGGGTTGAAATCTTTCTTTAGACTGAAAAATCCTAAACTGAAAAATCTTTGCGTTTTGCATTAATAATTTAAGTGGAATACTTCTGAGTGAGTACAGATTTGTTACAGTTGATTAATAGGTTTTTCCTTTATGACTTCCAACAAGCAGTTTTTATGTAATCTGCTTGTCTTTCTTGACATCATTTAAAAAAATGAATATTCTTCTTTCAGCCATGGTTGCGTTGATGCTTTCACGATTTACTTGCAGGCAATGTCAAACCTCTTTAGCTCACCTGAACACTTAGACAAAAGTCAACTTGATTTGCACCACAGCAGACATACTCTGTAAGCTGAGAGGGGGGAGTACAAGCAGTTTTGAGAGCTCAGCAGGCAACTTTAGTCTCATTGGAGAAGCATAAATTCATAGCAGGAGAGATCACAGGGGAAATGCACTCTCTCATACATGTTTGTGGCCAGTGGGGCTTTGCTCTTCTTAAGGCAGTAATGAGAAATGATCTCTTAAAAGTGAGAAAGGAGCCCCAGGGCTACCTGGGGCTGCTGCTTCTAGCAAATGACAAAGTCCAGCAGCAACAAATCGTGCCTTCGTTCAGGTCACAGTAGGGACAGAGATGCTGATGAAGGACAGAGATCCTTGTCTCACACACATAAAAGCTAAGTGGTTCCTTGTCTGAAAGGCTTAATAGTACTACAATATTTTTGATGCTGAAGCCATTTTTTGGAAGGTAGAGATACCTTAAAAGATTCAAAAAGTATTGTTCAATGCTGAATTTAATTTCTTGTCATTAAACTGTGCAAACAAACTCAACCCCTTTCTTCTAATGTCCAAATGGAAAAACACAATCTTATTAGCAGCATTATCCTGAAAGCTCTGTTTTCCTCCCTGCTGTGTTATCCAGCTTCTGGAGGAACTCTTCTCCAGAAGCATTCTTCTGTCCTTCTGCATTCAGAAGACCTGGACCACAAGCCTGAAGATAAACATATCCCAGTACAATGAGGAGACTATTTAGTATCCTGAATAGATCCACTACCGCACTTTTGAGTAGTAATATTCACTCCTTTTAATAAGAAAGACCTCAAAGATAGTAATTGCAATGTCTGTCATCAATATTATACTGTAGGCAGAGGAAAAACATTCCCTTTGTTCCCACTCATTCGTATTATGTGCATCTTTCTTTGTGTGTGGATTCCTGAGAAGCCTAGGAAGAAGTTAACAGGCTTTCTAAAAATTTATCAGAGATAATGTTATTTTATAATGAATCAAAGATCTGATACTGGAAGAAATTTTGCTTGTCAAGAGCACTAACATTTAATAAGGTAACTTCAGCTTTTTTTAATGAAAGCATTTGATGGGATATGGGTCTGCAATACAAAGATATCACAGCTGATACAAATTATTTGGACTATGAACAGTTTGGAACAGGATGGTATTTACAAGTGTAGAAAATGAACAATCTTGTGAAAAAAAAACCTGCAAAAAGGAAAGCTTCAAGAAGAAAACCTTTTGTACTTTGCCATGTTCTGCCTAACCAAAATATTTGTGTAGCAGAGCATTTTGCAAGGGAGAGCTGGTAGAGACATCTACAGTTAAAACTACCCAAGACTTCCAGTATTTTGCAAAAATTTTAGCTACCAGACTAAAATATTTCAAGCTTGCTGTCTGCCTCAAGCTGTAACAAAATGGTCCAGCAATGTTCACAAAAATGGTTATGAGAAAAAAAATAATCAAAATTATTCCCCCCAGCCTTTTTTTGGAAGTAGACAAAAATCAACACGTTTGCTTCAGTCTGCAATTTGCCTTTTGAGTGACCATTGTATTGCCTTTCACATTAAAGACGCACAGATTTGGCTGCAAAGTAAGACCTGGAAAATCACTGATGTAAGTGGATGCTTTGCTATTGATTTTACTGAGACTAGTATTTTACCCATCAATATCAACTGCAGTACCATTAGTGGCAGATGACAACACATCGAGCAGAGCTTTTTGGCAGAAGCAGCGAAGTCCTCCCTGGGGAGCGTGCAGATCAAAAGCCATGTAGCTACATGCATTGCAGCTACTGCGTGCAGCACCAAGCCCAGGTTAATAAACCATATTGTGAAGAATATTAGCTTGAGAAGTTTCCAGTAAGCTCTAAACACAGGCAGAGCAGTCTACCCCAAAAGCCTACGCAGACATACTCCTGTGGCATAGGAAACTGTTCTTGTGCAATGTGCAGGATGACAGTAGATAAGGATTGAAAAAGATGAAAAGTCTCCACATACTAAGGGCTGTGACTGTGGGAAAGTATCTTGCATTGTTAGCTCTGAACTGACTTGTGTCACAGCACTATAGTATCTATATACAAGAAGATTAAAATAAAAGCTGCAAAGGGGACATTTATTCAAGTATTTTAAAACGGTACCTAATGACGCACATGAAGGTTTCCTTAGTATTCCATGTCAGTGAATTTTTACTAGAAACACTCAGGCCTGGAAAGAAAGAAATTAATGGTCCAGCAAAGAGGTAAGAAGCACTATGCACACTACATGATTACAGTCTGTATCAGAGATTGACTGTGAGCTAATGGTGTAGACCCATATCTTCAACATTCTCACTGAATTTTGCATATTAAAACTTGAAATATCTACCATGTTTCTACACTTACTGCCTACTTTAAATCACTTAGCATGCTGATGTCCAAGGACAACTTTGCCTTAGACAACCTGGAAATAAAACACTGAGAAGAAACTCCTTTGTGTGGATATTCCATGACATAGTGGGGTTGTGATTGTAAAGGGACTCACACCCTTGTATTGGAGATGAAATAAAAGCAAAAGATCATATGACTTTACCAAACTTTCAATGTCTTTGGAAAAATAATTTTTAATCTGAATATGCTACAGATTGTCTATGTTCCTCTGAAGACAGCTGTAGTTTTTTGCTGACATGGTCAGGTAATGTGGCACTCTACCTCTAACAGAGGCAACCATTTTAAATACACCATGTTTCAGCTGATTACTTCAGAAGTTAGGTTTTTTCCTGCTGTGTTTCCTGGGGCATTGCAACTGACATGAATTGTTGGCATTGATCATCTTTTTCCCAAGTCTTCTTTCTAAGTCACAAGGGTGAAATTTTTACTGTTTGCATATGTTTATATGTACTATTCATATAGCTATACCTATCAAATGTCCTGTATTGACAAGCCACTCTTAATGAGGGATATACTATTATTTTGCAAGGAGGAAAATTAAATAATACAGCTGCATCTTGTCCACAGCAAGGCAGCAAGTCAACCCAAGAACTAGCTGTAAAATCAGAGGTTCTCAGACTCACCTCTAACTCATTCCTAACTGGTCAAGTAACACTGACTGCCAAAGTCAGGAGGAAATCCATAAAGAAACAAAGATGAAAGCAGATGAAAGCTGTGTGATGTTTAGAAGTCCAAACATGTAAATAGAGTTGTAACACAATGAAACTCACAACACAGGAATCAATGTGGGCCTGACCTAGCCACTTACAGCTGCATGGGGAGTTTCAGACCCTCCATATGGCCTTATTTTCTATGACTTTAAACATCTTTTAACGTAAAGTTCACTTGGTGTTAAGATTGGCATTGTCAGTACCTCTAGCTTTCTTGCAGAGCCATGGTCCCGACAACTGTTCCTTTGATGACTGCCCTTCTTTCAATGAACAAGTCAGGTCAGAGAGCTGACATCAGAACGAGAAAGACTGTGAAAGAACAAAGAATGGCTTTTTCTAAAGAAACTATACTTCCACTAATTCTGAGATACCACTACTTGTCTGCATTTCATGCAGTTACCCAAACATTTCAAGTCCCCACATTTTGCTAAAAATTTTAAGAACAACAGTAATGAAGATAATAGGCCTGAATTTTACCCTGGAATAAAATCCCCTCACACAGGCAGGCAGCCATGATCTATTATCAGGTAGACGCCATTTGGAGAGGAAGGAGGTAAGAAATCTTGGGAAAAGCCAGACAGTGTTATGGACCAGAATAACAGTGCCTGTGCTTACAGCCAGTGCAAGCTCTAGAGGTCTGAACATAAACACAGGGATTCCCAGAGAAAGTCCAATACTGTTTGCTAGTGAGTAAGCCATTATGACTCACTGGAATTAAAATACTTTTTATTACTACTTTATAATAATTTACTTAATTTACATGAAGCTCAATGTCAAAAAGAAAAAAGGAAAAAAATGAGAAAGACACGGAGCACTTCATTTGTATACCAACAAATGTAGCCATTTCATTCATTTAGAAACAAACATTTTTGGAACCACAAACAAAACCCTCTTTACTAGCCCCCTGTCCATCTCACATTCAAGCTGATACCCTCCATCTTTAAAGGCTCTAATTGCTGCTCCTACATCTTGTGTGTTAACTTGATCCCTCTGGTACTGCCAGCAATACTGGCCTTCATCCAGCTCATGTACTTCTTGTGTAGGTTCCTTTGTTATTTCCTTCCTGCATCTCCTTTTGCACAATACACCCACCCTGAGCCTTAGTGGCAACCTTGCTCCCCTCCATGTATTTCTAAAGACCTACCTCTACCACCATGCCCATAAGGAATTTCTAATTGAATAGACATAAACAAATACGAACATCTGCTTAAAATAACACTTGCCTCAATTACAGAAACCCCTCGGTCTGTAGGTCTGCTGTGCTGACAGGCTGTCCCTGAAATCATGCATCATCGCTGCTGTTGTTCTCGATCACCTCTTTGCTTACATCTCCACAGCAGCTCCAGGAGCATGGTGTCAGCTCTTGAAGGCAAAATAATTTTTTTACATCTTGGTACAGCACCTGGCACCAGAGGGGGGTGGGTGTCATTCCAAGTTGGATTTTTACAGTTTAGGGTATAGTATAACATAGCGTAAGCCATTGCATTACCAGATTGAGTTGTTCGTGGCAATGCAACACCCTTATCATGACTGTGTAGCAAAACTTTAGATTTTCCTCCACTGCTTCCTCAGTTCACCCTAGATAATTTCTTCAGCTGTAGCTTGCTGCCCCTCATTACTTCTGAGTGCTGCCACTAGCTTTTTGTGCTGCTGTCCCTTTGGGGTGCCAAGGTAGCCAAACTCAATAGTTCACTAATGAAGTCCAAGAAGGCAAGCTGTAAGAGAACAAGGATGGCGAACCTGCTTTGGCCGTAAAACTCAGTGCTTTGTTTGTTTTTCTGGGTGTTCTACGTTTTTTTCTTGACACAAAGGAAAACAATTCTCATGAAATCACAAAGAGACAAGGAAAACTGAGACCAGGCACATGATAACAGCAAACAGAGGTGCACAAGGGAAGGCACAGGGCGCTACCTGGGCAATCCATGGCAATGGTTTACAGCCAGTCACCAGCTGTGAAAGGGCTGGCAAGAGGACATTCGCAGAGGGAATCTCATGCTCCTGACCGCCTGTGCGCCTAGCTCAGCTTACTTGCCCAGCGATAAGCCTCCTCTACTGCTCACATCAAATAAACGTCAAGGAGCACAACTGCAATTTTGAGACAAAAGCTCTGAAAGTTTGGGATCCCTACAGCACCCTCTGAAACACGCCTTTTTCTCCTCAGCTGTATGTTCCTGCGTTGCAGACAGCAGGCCCGGCAGAAGCCGTCAGCACACGGGGGATTTCCGTCTCGCCCATTCAGCCGCCCTTTAAATACATATAGTAAACACAGGCACGCCAGCGCGGGCATCCTCACAGGAACACCGCCCGCGGCGCGGTACGTGTGTGTCTA